>NW_027183011.1:30000-152500 GCF_041146395.1 Eulemur rufifrons
CTTAATGCTAATGGGATCCCTTATCCCTAACCCTAACACTACAGCTAAAAATAACCCTAACCTTGGATCCTTAAACCTAACCCCTAACACTTACTTTAACCCCAAACCCTAACCCTAATCCTAAGCGTTAAACCTAACCCTATCTCTTAACCCTAACGCTAGCCCTTACCTTAACGCCTAGATCTAACCCTAAATCTAACCTACCGCCTAATCCTAACCTTAAGCCCTAATGCTAACACTAACCCTGAACCCTAAACCTACCCGTAACCCTTAACACTAACCCTATCCGTGAACCTAAACCCTGACCCTAACCATTACCCTCACCCAAGCATTTAACCCTGACCCTAATCCTAATCCTTAATGCTAACCCCAACACTAAACCCTAACCCTAATCCCAAAACTTATCCCTAATCCTATCCCTTAACCCTAACCCTAACCCTAATGCTAACCCCTAAACGTAACCCTAACCGTGACCAGTAAACCTAACCCTAACCTTTAACACAATTATAGCACATAACTCTAACTCAAAAACTAACCCTAACCCTAACCCTAACCCTAAACCCTAACTCTTAACCTTAACCTAAAGCGTTAACTCTCACGCTAACCTTTAATCCTAACCCTGATCCTAATCTTCAACCCTAAACCTAACACTTAACCCTAACCCTGTACCAAACCCTAATCCCTCATCTTAACCCTCACCGTAAACCTCAACCCTAAACCAAAGTGTAACCGTTAAACCTAAGAGTAACCTTTAACCCTAACCCTATTCCCTAACCCTAAGCCCTCACCCTAACACTAACCATAATCCTAACCCTAAATCTAATTCTCAGACTTCTTGCTTTCTTAGAGTTTAGAAAGCCTGCAATCCTCCCATGCCATGCGTGAAAGGAGGCTCTACCACTGCGTCCTGCATGAAACCCACGGGCCCATACTCAGAGTATGATAGAGTGGGTTCCCGGGTACAATCCCAGCCCCCTAAACTCACCCCGCCCGCCCAATGCAGACAGGGCCCGTGCGCTAAGCATAAACAATACCTTTAACAGATAACCCTAACCCTGAACATAACACGCAACCCTGTTCCTATTTCGCCCCTTAACACGTAAACCTCACCGTGCGCCTAACTTTAACCTCTTATCCTAACGTTAATGCATAACCCATTTCCTGAGAACAACCCCATCCCATAGTTGTAACCCTATCTCCTAGTCATCACTGTGACACCTAATCCCTAACCCTAATTCTAAACCGCTAACCCTAACCGTAACCCTACCTACAACCCTAACACTGACAGTAACCCTTACTTCTAACCCCAACGCTATGCCTAACAAAAACCCTAACCCTTGACCCTAACCCTTCACCCTAACCCCTAAGCCTTACCCTAACCCTTAACCCTAATCCTAACCCTAACCATTAAACCTAACCCTAGCTCTTAAAGCTAACCCTAAACCTTACCCTCACGACTAGACCTAACCCTGACACTAACCTAACACCTAACCCTAACCAGAACCCCTAAAGCTAACCCTGAACCCTATCCCTAACCCCAGCAGTAAACTTTAACCCTAAACCTAAGCCCAACCCGTAACCCTAATCCTATCCTTTTACCCTAAAACTAACCCCTAAACCTAACCCCTATACCTCACCCTAACTCTAACCCCAATCCTAATTCTAACCATACCCCTTCATAAAACACTAACTCCTAACCGCTAACCCTAACACCATCCAAAAACCCTAATCACTAATCCCTAACCCTAACGCTTAACCTTTACGCTAACCGTTAACCCTCAGCCTAAATCTTAACACTGACCCTAACCTTAACCTTTAACTCTAAGCCTAACCCTTAACCCTACAGTAAGGAAGACCCTTAATGCTAATGGGATCCCTTATCCCTAACTCTAACACTACAGCTAAAAATAACCCTAACCTTGGATCCTTAAACCTAACCCCTAACACTTACTTTAACCCCAAACCCTAACCCTAATCCTAAGCATTAAACCTAACCCTATCTCTTAACCCTAACGCTAGCCCTTACCCTAACGCCTAGATCTAACCCTAAATCTAACATGCCGCCTAATCCTAACCTTACTCACTAATGCTAACACTAACCCTGAACCCTAAACCTACCCGTAAACCTTAACAGTAACCCTATCCGTGAACCTTAACCCTGACCCTAACCATTACCCGCACCCAAGCATTTAACCCTGACCCTAACCCTAATCCTTAATGCTAACCCTAACACTAAACCCTAACCCTAAGCCCAACACTTATCCCTAATCCTATCCCTTAACCCTAACCCTAACCCTATCCCTAATGTTACACCCTAAACGTAACGCTAACCGTGACCAGTAAACCTAACCCTAACCTCTAACACAAACCATAGCACAAAACTCTAACCCTAAAACTAACCCTAACCCTAAACCTAACCCTAAACCCTAACTCTTAAACTTAACCCTAAGCGTTAACTCTCACGCTAACCTTTAATCCTAACCCTAATCCTAATCTTCAACCCTAAACCTAACACTTAACCCTAACCCTGTACCAAACCCTAACCCCTCATCTTACCCCTAACCGTAAACCTCAACCCTAAAACAAAGTTTAACCGTTAAACCTAAGAGTAACCTTTAACCCTAACCCTATGCCCTAACACTAAGCCCTCACCCTAACACTAAACTTCATCCTTAACCCTAACCAGAATCCTAACCCTAAATCTAATTCTCAGACTTCTTGCTTTCTTAGAGTTTAGAAAGCCTGCATTCATCCCATGCCATGCGTGAAAGGAGGCTCTACCCCTGGTCCTGCATGAAACCCACGGGCCCATACCCAGAGTATGATAGAGTGGGTTCCCGGGTACAATCCCAGCCCCCTAAACTCCTCCCGCCCGCCTAATGCAGACAGGGCCCGTGCGCTAAGCATAAACAATACCTTTAACAGATAACCCTAACCCTGAACATAACACCCAACCCTGTTCCTATTTCTCCCCTTAACACGTAAACCTCACCGTGCGCCTAACTTTAACCTCTTATCCTAACGTTAATGCATAACCCATTTCCTGAGAACAACCCCATCCCATAATTGTAACCCTATCTCCTAGTCATCACTGTGACACCTAATCCCTAACCCTAATTCTAAACCGCTAACCCTAACCGTAACCCTACCTACAACCCTAACACTGACAGTAACCCTTACTTCCAACCCCAACGCTATGCCTTACAAAAACCCTAACCCTTGACCCTAACCCTTCACCCTAACCCCTAAGCCTTACCCTAACCCTTAACCCTAATCCTAATCCTAACCATTAAACCTAACCCTAGCTCTTAAAGCTAACCCTAAACCTTACCCTCACGACTAGACCTAACCCTGACACTAACCTAACACCTAACCCTAACCAGAACCCCTAAAGCTAACACTGAACCCTATCCCTAACCCCAGCAGTAAACTTTAACCCTAAACCTAAGCCCAACCCGTAACCCTAATCCTATCCTTTTACCCTAAAACTAACCCCTAAACCTAACCCCTATACCTCACCCTAACTCTAACCCCAATCCTAATTCTAACCATACCCCTTCATAAAACACTAACTCCTAACCGCTAAGCCTAACACTAACCAAAAACCCTAATCACTAATCCCTAACCCTAACGCTTAACCTTTACCCTAACCGTTAACCCTCACCCTAATTCTTAACACTGACCCTAACCTTAACCTTTAACTCTAAGCCTAACCTTTAACCCTACAGTAAGAAAGACCCTTAATGCTAATGGGATCCCTTATCCCTAACCCTAACACTACAGCTAAAAATAACCCTAACCTTGGATCCTTAAACCTAACCCCTAACACTTACTTTAACCCCAAACCCTAACCCTGATCCTAAGCATTAAACCTAACCCTATCTCTTAACCCTAACGCTAGCCCTTACCCTAACGCCTAGATCTAACCCTAAATCTAACCTACCGCCTAATCCTAACCTTAAGCCCTAATGCTAACATAACCCTGAACCCTAAACCTACCCGTAAACCTTAACACTAACCCTATCCGTGAACCTTAACCCTGACCCTAACCATTACCCGCACCCAAGCATTTAACCCTGACCCTAACCCTAATCCTTAATGATAACCCTAACTCTAAACCCTAAACCTAAGCCCAATACTTAACCCTAATCCTATCCCTTAACCCTATCCCTAACCCTTATGCTAACCCAAAAACTAACCCTAACCGTGACCAGTAAACCTAACCCTAAACTCTAACACAAACCATAGCACATAACTCTAACCCTAAAACTAACCCTAACCCTAACCCTAAGCCCTAACTCATAACCTTAAAACTAAGCGTTAACTCTCACGCTAACCTTTATTCCTAACCCTAATCCTAATCTTCCACCCTAAACCTAACACTTAACCCTAACCCTGTACCAAACCCTAACCCTTTACCAAACTGTAACCCTTCATCTTAACCCTAACCGTAAACGTCAACCCTAAACCAAAGTGTAACCGTTAAACCTAAGAGTAACCTTTAACCCTAACCCTAATCCCTAACCCTAAGCCCTCACCCTAACACTAAACTTCATCCTTAACCCTAACCAGAATCCTAACCCTAAATCTAATTCTCAGACTTCTCGCTTTCTTAGAGTTTAGAAAGCCTGCAATCCTCCCATGCCATGCGTGAAAGGAGGCTCTACCACTGTGTCCTGCATGAAACACACGGGCCCATACCCAGAGTATGATAGAGTGGGTTCCCGGGTACAATCCCAGCCCCCTAAACTCCCCCCGCCCGCCTAATGCAGACAGGGCCCGTGCGCTAAGCATAAACAATACCTTTAACAGATAACCCTAACCCTGAACATAACACCCAACCCTGTTCCTATTTCTCCCCTTAACACGTAAACCTCACCGTGCGCCTAACTTTAACCTCTTATCCTAACGTTAATGCATAACCCATTTCCTGAGAACAACCCCTATCCCATAATTCTAACCCTATCTCCTAGTCATCACTGTGACACCTAATCCCTAACCCTAATTCTAAACCGCTAACCCTAACCGTAACCCTACCTACAACCCTAACACTGACAGTAACCCTTACTTCTAACCCCAACGCTATGCCTAACAAAAACCCTAACCCTTGACCCTAACCCTTCACCCTAACCCCTAAGCCTTACCCTAACCCTTAACCCTAATCCTAATCCTAACCATTAAACCTAACCCTAGATCTCAAAGCTAACCCTAAACCTTACCCTCACGGCTAGACCTAACCCTGACACTAACCTAACACCTAACCCTAACCAGAACCCCTAAAGCTAACCCTGAACCCTATCCCTAACCCTAGCAGTAAACTTTAACCCTAAACCTAAGCCCAACCCGTAACCCTAATCCTATCCTTTTACCCTAAAACTAACCCCTAAACCTAACACCTATACCTAACCCTAACTCTAACCCCAATCCTAATTCTCACCATACGCCTTCATAAAACACTAACTCCTAACCGCTAACCCTAACACTAACCAAAAACCCTAATCACTAATCCCTAACCCTAACGCTTAACCTTTACCCTAACCGTTAACCCTCACCCTAAATCTTAACACTGACCCTAACCTTAACCTTTAACTCTAAGCCTAACCCTTAACCCTACAGTAAGGAAGACCCTTAATGCTAATGGGATCCCTTATCCCTAACCCTAACACTACTGCTAAAAATAACCCTAATCTTGGATCCTTAAACCTAACCCCTAACACTTACTTTAACCCCAAACCCTAACCCTGATCCTAAGCATTAAACCTAACCCTATCTCTTAACCCTAACGCTAGCCCTTACCCTAACGCCTAGATCTAACCCTAAATCTAACCTACCGCCTAATCCTAACCTTAAGCCCTAATGCTAACACTAACCCTGAACCCTAAACCTACCCGTAACCCTTAACACTAACCCTATCCGTGAACCTTAACCCTGACCCAACCATTACCCGCACCCAAGCATTTAACCCTGACCCTAACCCTAATCCTTAATGATAACCCTAACACTGAACCCTAACCCTAAGCCCAACACTTAACCCTAATCCTATCCCTTAACCCTAACCATAACTCTTATGCTAACCCAAAAACGTAACCCTAACCGTGACCACTAAACCTAACCCTAAACTCTAACACAAACCATAGCACATAACTCTAACCCTAAAACTAACCCTAACCCTAACACTAAGCCCTAACTCATAACCTTAACCCTAAGCGTTAACTCTCACGCTAACCTTTAATCCTAATCCTAATCCTAATCTTCCACCCTAAACCTAACACTTAACCCTAACCCTGTACCAAACCCTAACCCCTCATCTTAAGCCTAACCGTAAACCTCAACCCTAAATCAAAGTGTAACCGTTAAACCTAAGAGTAACCTTTAACCCTAACCCTAATCCCTAACCCTAAGCCCTCACCCTAACACTAAACTTCATCCTTAACCCTAACCAGAATCCTAACCCTAAATCTAATTCTCAGACTTCTTGCTTTCTTAGAGTTTAGAAAGCCTGCAATCCTCCCATGCCATGCCTGAAAGGAGGCTCTACCACTGTGTCCTGCATGAAACCCACGGGCCCATACCCAGAGTATGATAGAGTGGGTTCCCGGGTACAATCCCAGCCCCCTAAACTCCCCCCACCCGCCTAATGCAGACAGGGCCCGTGCGCTAAGCATAAACAATACCTTTAACAGATAACCCTAACCCTGAACATAACACCCAACCCTGTTCCTATTTCTCCCCTTAACACGTAAACCTCACCGTGCGCCTAACTATAACCTCTTATCCTAACGTTAATGCATCACCCATTTTCTGAGAACAACCCCTATCCCATAATTCTAACCCTATCTCCTAGTCATCACTGTGACACCTAATCCCTAACCCTAATTCTAAACCGCTCACCCTAACCGTAACCCTATCTACAACCCTAACACTGACAGTAACCCTTACTTCTAACCCCAACGCTATGCCTAACAAAAACCCTAACCCTTGACCCTAACCCTTCACCCTAACCCCTAAGCCTTACCCTAACCCTTAACCCTAATCCTAATCCTAACCATTAAACCTAACCCTAGCTCTCAAAGCTAACCCTAAACCTTACCCTCACGGCTAGACCTAACCCTGACACTAACCTAACACCTAACCCTAACCAGAACCCCTAAAGCTAACCCTGAACCCTTCCCTAACCCCAGCAGTAAACTTTAACCCTAAACCTAAGCCCAACCCGTAACCCTAATCCTATCCTTTTACCCTAAAACTAACCCCTAAACCTAACCCCTATACCTCACCCTAACTCTAACCCCAATCCTAATTCTAACCATACCCCTTCATAAAACACTAACTCCTAACCGCTAACCCTAACACTAACCAAAAACCCTAATCACTAATCCCTAACCCTAACGCTTAAACTTTACCCTAACCGTTAACCCTCACCCTAAATCTTAACACTGACCCTAACCTTAACATTTAACTCTAAGCCTAACCCTTAACCCTACAGTAAGGAAGACCCTTAATGCTAATGGGATCCCTTATCCCTAACCCTAACACTACAGCTAAAAATAACCCTAACCTTGGATCCTTAAACCTAACCCCTAACACTTACTTTATCCCCAAACCCTAACCCTGATCCTAAGCATTAAACCTAACCCTATCTCTTAACCCTAACGCTAGCCCTTACCCTAACGCCTAGATCTAACCCTAAATCTAACCTACCGCCTAATCCTAACCTTAAGCCCTAATGCTAACACTAACCCTGAACCCTAAACCTACCCGTAACCCTTAACACTAACCCTATCCGTGAACCTTAACCCTGACCCTAACTATTACCCGCACCCAAGCATTTAATCCTGACCCTAACCCTAATCCTTAATGCCAAACTTAACACTTAACCCTAACCGTAAGCCCAACATTTAACCCTAATCCTATCCCTTAACCCTAACCCTAACCCTAATGCTAAACCCTAAACTTCACCCTAACCGTGACCAGTAAACCTAACACTAACCTCTAACACAAACCATAGCACATAACTCTAACCCTAAAACTAACCCTAACCCTAACCCTAAACGTAACCCTAAACCCTAACTCTTAACCTTATCCCTAAGCGTTAACTCTCACGCTAACCTTTAATCCTAAACCTAATCCTAATCTTGAACCCTAAACCTAACACTTAACCCTAACCCTCTACCAAACACTAACAACTCATCTTAACGCTAACCGTAAACCTCAACCCTAAAGCAAAGTGTAACCGTTAAACCTAAGAGTAACCTTTAACCCTAACCCTAATCCCTAACCCTAAGCCCTCACCCTAACACTAAACTTCATCCTTAACCCTAACCAGAATCCTAACCCTAAATCTAATTCTCAGACTTCTCGCTTTCTTAGAGTTTAGAAAGCCTGCCATCCTCCCATGCCATGCGTGAAAGGAGGCTCTACCACTGTGTCCTGCATGAAACCCCCGGCCCATACCCAGAGTATGATAGAGTGGGTTCCCGGGTACAATCCCAGCCCCCTAAACTCCCCCCGCCCGCCTAATGCAGACAGGGCCCGTGCGCTAAGCATAAACAATACCTTTAACAGATAACCCTAACCCTGAACATAACACCCAACCCTGTTCCTATTTCTCCCCTTAACACATAAACCTCACCGTGCGCCTAACTTTAACCTCTTATCCTAACGTTACTGCATAACCCATTTCCTGAGAACAACCCCTATCCCATAATTCTAACCCTATCTCGTAGTCATCACTGTGACACCTAATCCATAACCCTAATTCTAAACCGCTCACCCTAACCGTAACCCTACCTACAACCCTAACACTGACAGTAACCCTTACTTCTAACCCCAACGCTATGCCTAACAAAAACCCTAACCCTTGACCCTAACCCTTCACCCTAACCCCTAAGCCTTACCCTAACCCTTAACCATAATCCTAATCCTAACCATTAAACCTAACCCTAGCTCTTAAAGCTAACCCTAAACCTTACCCTCACGACTAGACCTAACCCTGACACTAACGTAACACCTAACCCTAACCAGAACCCCTAAAGCTAACCCTGAACCTTATCCCTAACCCTAGCAGTAAACTTTAACCCTAAACCTAAGCCCAACCCGTAACCCTAATCCTATCCTTTTACCCTAAAACTAACCCCTAAACCTAACCCCTATACCTCACCCTAACTCTAACCCCAATCCTAATTCTAACCATACCCCTTCATAAAACACTAACTCCTAACCGCTAACCCTAACACTAACCAAAAACCCTAATCACTAATCCCTAACCCTAACGCTTAACCTTTACCCTAACCGTTAACCCTCACCCTAAATCTTAACCCTGAACCTATCCTTAACCTTTAACTCTAAGCCTAACCCTTAACCCTACAGTAAGGAAGACCCTTAATGCTAATGGGATCCCTTATCCCTAACCCTAACACTACAGCTAAAAATAACCCTAACCTTGGATCCTTAAACCTAACCCCTAACACTTACTTTAACCCCAAACCCTAACCCTAATCCTAAGCATTAAACCTAACCCTATCTCTTAACCCTAACGCTAGCCCTTACCCTAACGCCTAGATCTAACCCTAAATCTAACCTACCGCCTAATCCTAACCTTAAGCCCTAATGCTAACACTAACCCTGAACCCTAAACCTACCCGTAACCCTTAACACTAACCCTATCCGTGAACCTTAACCCTGACCCTAACCATTACCCGCACCCAAGCATTTAACCCTGACCCTAACCCTAATCCTTAATGATAACCCTAACACTAAATCCTAACCCTAAGCCCAACACTTAACCCTAATCCTATCCCTTAACCCTAACCCTAACCCTTATGCTAACCGAAAAACGTAACACTAACCGTGACCAGTAAACCTAACCCTAAACTCTAACACAAACCATAGCACATAACTCTAACCCTAAAACTAACCCTAACCCTAAACCTAAGCCCTAACTCATAACCTTAACCCTAAGCGTTAACTCTCACGCTAACCTTTAATCCTAACCCTAATCCTAATCTTCAACCCTAAACCTAACACTTAACCCTAACCCTGTACCAAACCCTAACCCCTCATCTTAACCCTAACCGTAAACCTCAACCCTAAACCAAAGTGTAACCGTTAAACCTAAGAGTAACCTTTAACCCTAACCCTAATCCCTAACCCTAAGCCCTCACCCTAACACTAAACTTCATCCTTAACCCTAACCAGAATCCTAACCCTAAATCTAATTCTCAGACTTCTTGCTTTCTTAGAGTTTAGAAAGCCTGCAATCCTCCCATGCCATGCATGAAAGGAGGCTCTACCACTGTGTCCTGCATGAAACCCACGGGCCCATACCCAGAGTATGATAGAGTGGGTTCCCGGGTACAATCCCAGCCCCCTAAACTCCCCCCGCCCGCCTAATGCAGACAGGGCCCGTGCGCTAAGCATAAACAATACCTTTAACAGATAACCCTAACCCTGAACATAACACCCAACCCTGTTCCTATTTCTCCCCTTAACATGTAAACCTCACCGTGCGCCTAACTTTAACCTCTTATCCTAACGTTAATGCATAACCCATTTCCTGAGAACAACCCCTATCCCATAATTCTAACCCTATCTCCTAGTCATCACTGTGACACCTAATCCCTAACCCTAATTCTAAACCGCTAACCCTAACCGTAACCCTACCTACAACGCTAACACTGACAGTAACCCTTACTTCTAACCCCAACGCTATGCCTAACAAAAACCCTAACCCTTGACCCTAACCCTTCACCCTAACCCCTAAGCCTTACCCTAACACTTAACCCTAATCCTAATCCTTACCATTAAACCTAACCCTAGCTCTTAAAGCTAACCCTAAACCTTACCCTCACGACTAGACCTAACCCTGACACTAACCTAACACCTAACCCTAACCAGAACCCCTAAAGCTAACCCTGAACCCTATCCCTAACCCTAGCAGTAAACTTTAACCCTAAACCTAAGCCCAACCCGTAACCCTAATCCTATCCTTTTACCCTAAAACTAACCCCTAAACCTAACCCCTATACCTCACCCTAACTCTAACCCCAATCCTAATTCTAACCATACCCCTTCATAAAACACTAACTCCTAACCGCTAACCCTAACGCTAACCAAAAACCCTAATCACTAATCCCTAACCCTAACGCTTAACCTTTACCCTAACCGTTAACCCTCACCCTCAATCTTAACCCTGACCCTAACCTTAACCTTTAACTCTAAGCCTAACCCTTAACCCTCCAGTAAGGAAGACCCTTAAAGCTAATGGGATCCCTTATCCCTAACCCTAACACTACAGCTAAAAATAACCCTAACCTTGGATCCTTAAACCTAACCCCTAACACTTACTTTAACCCCAAACCCTAACCCTAATCCTAAGCATTAAACCTAACCCTATCTCTTAACCCTAACGCTAGCCCTTACCCTAACGCCTAGATCTAACCCTAAATCTAACCTACCGCCTAATCCTAACCTTAAGCCCTAATGCTAACACTAACCCTGAACCCTAAACCTACCCGTAACCCTTAACACTAACCCTATCCGTGAACCTAAACCCTGACCCTATCCATTACCCGCACCCAAGCATTTAACCCTGACCCTAACCCTAATCCTTAATGCTAACCTTAACACTAAACCCTAACCCTAAGCCCAACACTTAATCCTAATCCTATCCCTTAACCCTAACCCTACCCTAACCCTAATGCTAACCCCTAAACGTAACCCTAACCGTGACCAGTAAACCTAACCCTAACCTCTAACAAAAACCATAGCACATAACTCTAACCCTAAAACTAACCCTAACCCTAACCCTAACCCTAATCCCTAACTCTTAACCTTAACCCTAAGCGTTAACTCTCACGCTAACCTTTAATCCTAACCCTAATCCTAATCTTCAACCCTAAACCTAACACTTAACCCTAACCGTGTACCTAACCCTAACCGTAAACGTCAACCCTAAACCAAAGTGTAACCGTTAAACCTAAGAGTAACCTTTAACCCTAACCCTAATCCCTAACCCTAAGCCCTCACCCTAACACTAAACTTCATCCTTAACCCTAACCAGAATCCTAACCCTAAATCTAATTCTCAGACTTCTTGCTTTCTTAGAGTTTAGAAAGCCTGCAATCCTCCCATGCCATGCATGAAAGGAGGCTCTACCACTGTGTCCTGCATGAAACCCACGGGCCCATACCCAGAGTATGATAGAGTGGGTTCCCGGGTACAATCCCAGCCCCCTAAACTCCCCCCGCCCGCCTAATGCAGACAGGGCCCGTGCGCTAAGCATAAACAATACCTTTAACAGATAACCCTAACCCTGAACATAACACCCAACCCTGTTCCCATTTCTCCCCTTAACACGTAAACCTCACCGTGCGCCTAACTTTAACCTCTTATCCTAACGCTAATGAATAACCCATTTCCTGAGAACAACCCCTATCCCATAATTCTAACCGTATCACATAGTCATCACTGTGACACCTAATCCCTAACCCTAATTCTAAACCGCTAACCCTAACCGTAACCCTACCTACAACCCTAACACTGACAGTAACCCTTACTTCTAACCCCAACGCTATGCCTAACAAAAACCCTAACCCTTGACGCTAACCCTTCACCCTAACCCCTAAGCCTAACCCTAACCCTTAACCCTAATCCTAATCCTAACCATTAAACCTAACCCTAGCTCTTAAAGCTAACCCTAAACCTTACCCTCACGACTAGACCTAACCCTGACACTAACCTAACACCTAACACTAACCAGAACCCCTAAAGCTAACCCTGAACCCTATCCCTAACCCTAGCGGTAAACTTTAACCCTAAACCTAAGCCCAACCCGTAACCCTAATCCTATCCTTTTACCCTAAAACTAACCCCTAAACCTAACCCCTATACCTCACCCTAACTCTAACCCCAATCCTAATTCTAACCATACCCCTTCATAAAACACTAACTCCTAACCGCTAACCCTAACACTAACCAAAAACCCTAATCACTAATCCCTAACCCTAACGCTTAACCTTTACCCTAACCGTTAACCCTCACCCTAAATCTTAACCCTGACCCTAACCTTAACCTTTAACTCTAAGCCTAACCCTTAACCCTACAGTAAGGAAGACCCTTAATGCTAATGGGATCCCTTATCCCTAACCCTAACACTACAGCTAAAAATAACCCTAACCTTGGATCCTTAAACCTAACCCCTAACACTTACTTTAACCCCAAACCCTAACCCTAATCCTAAGCATTAAACCTAACCCTATCTCTTAACCCTAACGCTAGCCCTTACCCTAACGCCTAGATCTAACCCTAAATCTAACCTACCGCCTAATCCTAACCTTAAGCCCTAATGCTAACACTAACCCTGAACCCTAAACCTACCCGTAATCCTTAACACTAACCCTATCCGTGAACCTTAACCCTGACCCTAACCATTACCCGCACCCAAGCATTTAACCCTGCCCCTAACCCTAATCCTTAATGCTAACCTTAACACTAAACCCTAACCCTAAGCCCAACACTTAACCCTAATCCTATCCCTTAACCCTAACCCTACCCTAACCCTAATGCTAACCCCTAAACGTAACCCTAACCGTGACCAGTAAACCTAACCCTAACCTCTAACAAAAACCATAGCACATAACTCTAACCCTAAAACTAACCATAACCCTAACCCTAACCCTAATCCCTAACTCTTAACCTTAACCCTAAGCGTTAACTCTCACGCTAACCTTTAATCCTAACCCTAATCCTAATCTTCAACCCTAAACCTAACACTTAACCCTAACCGTGTACCAAACCCTAACCCCTCATCTTAACCCTAACCGTAAACCTCAACCCTAAATCAAAGTGTAGCCGTTAAACCTAAGAGTAACCTTTAACCCTAACCCTAGTCCCTAACCCTAAGCCCTCACCCTAACACTAAACTTCATCCTTAACCCTAACCAGAATCCTAACCCTAAATCTAATTCTCAGACTTCTTGCTTTCTTAGAGTTTAGAAAGCCTGCAATCCTCCCATGCCATGCCTGAAAGGAGGCTCTACCACTGTGTCCTGCATGAAACCCACGGGCCCATACCCAGAGTATGATAGAGTGGGTTCCCGGGTACAATCCCAGCCCCCTAAACTCCCCCCGCCCGCCTAATGCAGACAGGGCCCGTGCGCTAAGCATAAACAATACCTTTAACAGATAACCCTAACCCTGAACATAACACCCAACCCTGTTCCTATTTCTCCCCTTAACATGTAAACCTCACCGTGCGCCTAACTTTAACCTCTTATCCTAACGTTAATGCATAACCCATTTCCTGAGAACAACCCCTATCCCATAATTCTAACCCTATCTCCTAGTCATCACTGTGACACCTAATCCCTAACCCTAATTCTAAACCGCTAACCCTAACCGTAACCCTACCTACAACCCTAACACTGACAGGAACCCTTACTTCTAACCCCAACGCTATGCCTAACAAAAACCCTAACCCTTGACCCTAACCCTTCACCCTAACCCCTAAGCCTTACCCTAACACGTAACCCTAATCCTAATCCTAACCATTAAACCTAACCCTAGCTCTTAAAGCTAACCCTAAACCTTACCCTCACGACTAGACCTAACCCTGACACTAACCTAACACCTAACCCTAACCAGAACCCCTAAAGCTAACCCTGAACCCTATCCCTAACCCTAGCAGTAAACTTTAACCCTAAACCTAAGCCCAACCCGTAACCCTAATCCTATCCTTTTACCCTAAAACTAACCCCTAAACCTAACCCCTATACCTCACCCTAACTCTAACCCCAATCCTAATTCTAACCATACCCCTTCATAAAACACTAACTCCTAACCGCTAACCCTAACACTAACAAAAAACCCTAATCACTAATCCCTAATCCTAACGCTTAACCTTTACCCTAACCGTTAACCCTCACCCTGAATCTTAACCCTGACCCTAACCTTAACCTTTAACTCTAAGCCTAACCCTTAACCCTACAGTAAGGAAGACCCTTAATGCTAATGGGATCCCTTATCCCTAACCCTAACACTACAGCTAAAAATAACCCTCACCTTGGATCCTTAAACCTAACCCCTAACACTTACTTTAACCCCAAACCCTAACCCTAATCCTAAGCATTAAACCTAACCCTATCTCTTAACCCTAACGCTAGCCCTTACCCTAACGCCTAGATCTAACCCTAAATCTAACCTACCGCCTAATTCTAACCTTAAGCCCTAATGCTAACACTAACCCTGAACCCTAAACCTACCCGTAACCCTTAACACTAACCCTATCCGTGAACCTAAACCCTGACCCTAACCATTACCCGCACCCAAGCATTTAACCCTGCTCCTAACCCTAATCCTTAATGCTAACCTTAACACTAAACCCTAACCCTAAGCCCAACACTTAACCCTAATCCTATCCCTTAACCCTAACCCTACCCTAACCCTAATGCTAACCCCTAAACGTAACCCTAACCGTGACCAGTAAACCTAACCCTAACCTCTAACAAAAACCATAGCACATAACTCTAACCCTAAAACTAACCCTAACCCTAACCCTAACCCTAATCCCTAACTCTTAACCTTAACACTAAGCGTTAACTCTCACGCTAACCTTTAATCCTAACCCTAATCCTAATCTTCAACCCTAAACCTAACACTTAACCCTAACCGTGTACCAAACCCTAACCCCTCATCTTAACCCTAACCGTAAACCTCAACCCTAAACCAAAGTGTAACCGTTAAACCTAAGAGTAACCTTTAACCCTAACCCTAATCCCTAACCCTAAGCCCTCACCCTAACACTAAACTTCATCCTTAACCCTAACCAGAATCCTAACCCTAAATATAATTCTCAGACTTCTTGCTTTCTTAGAGTTTAGAAAGCCTGCAATCCTCCCATGCCATGCCTGAAAGGAGGCTCTACCACTGTGTCCTGCATGAAACCCACGGGCCCATACCCAGAGTATGATAGAGTGGGTTCCCGGGTACAATCCCAGCCCCCTAAACTCCCCCCGCCCGCTTAATGCAGACAGGGCCCGTGCGCTAAGCATAAACAATACCTTTAACAGATAACCCTAACCCTGAACATAACACCCAACCCTGTTCCTATTTCTCCCCTTAACATGTAAACCTCACCGTGCGCCTAACTTTAACCTCTTATCCTAACGTTAATGCATAACCCATTTCCTGAGAACAACCCCTATCCCATAATTCTAACCCTATCTCCTAGTCATCACTGTGACACCTAATCCCTAACCCTAATTCTAAACCGCTAACCCTAACCGTAACCCTACCTACAACCCTAACACTGACAGTAACCCTTACTTCTAACCCCAACGCTATGCCTAACAAAAACCCTAACCCTTGACCCTAACCCTTCACCCTAACCCCTAAGCCTTACCCTAACCCTTAACCCTAATCCTAATCCTAACGATTAAACCTAACCCTAGCTCTTAAAGCTAACCCTAAACCTTACCCTCACGACTAGACCTAACCCTGACACTAACCTAACACCTAACCCTAACCAGAACCCCTAAACCTAACCCTGAACCCTATCCCTAACCCTAGCAGTAAACTTTAACCCTAAACCTAAGCCCAACCCGTAACCCTAATCCTATCCTTTTATCCTAAAACTAACCCCTAAACCTAACCCCTATACCTCACCCTAACTCTAACCCCAATCCTAATTCTAACCATACCCCTTCATAAAACACTAACTCCTAACCGCTAACCCTAACACTAACCAAAAACCCTAATCACTAATCCCTAACCCTAACGCTTAACCTTTACCCTAACCGTTAACCCTCACCCTAAATCTTAACACTGACCCTAACCTTAACCTTTAACTCTGAGCCTAACCCTTAACCCTACAGTAAGGAAGACCCTTAATGCTAATGGGATCCCTTATCCCTAACCCTAACACTACAGCTAAAAATAACCCTAACCTTGGATCCTTAAACCTAACCCCTAACACTTACTTTCACCCCAAATCCTAACCCTAATCCTAAGCATTAAACCTAACCCTATCTCTTAACCCTAACGCTAGCCCTTACCCTAACGCCTAGATCTAACCCTAAATCTAACCTACCACCTAATCCTAACCTTAAGCCCTAATGCTAACACTAACCCTGAACCCTAAACCTACCCGTAACCCTTAACACTAACCCTATCCGTGAACCTAAACCCTGACCCTAAGCATTACCCGCACCCAAGCATTTAACCCTGATTCTAACCCTAATACTTAATGCTAACCTTAACACTAAACCCTAACCCTAAGCCCAACACTTAACCCTAATCCTATCCCTTAACCCTAACCCTAACCCTAACCCTAATGCTAACCCCTAAACGTAACCCTAACCATGACCAGTAAACCTAACCCTAACCTCTAAAACAAACCATAGCACATAACTCTAAACCTAAAACTAACCCTAACCCTAAACCTAAACCCAAACTCTTAACCTTAACCCTAAGCGTTAACTCTCACACTAACCTTTAATCCTAACCCTAATCCTAATCTTCAACCCTAAACCTAACACTTAACCCTAACCGTGTACCAAACCCTAACCCCTCATCTTAACCCTAACCGTAAACCTCAACCCTAAACCAAAGTGTAACCGTTAAACCTAAGAGTAACCTTTAACCCTAACCCTAATCCCTAACCCTAAGCCCTCACCCTAACACTAAACTTCATCCTTAACCCTAACCAGAATCCTAAGCCTAAATCTAATTCTCAGACTTCTTGCTTTCTTAGAGTTTAGAAAGCCTGCAATCCTCCCATGCCATGCATGAAAGGAGGCTCTACCACTGTGTCCTGCATGAAACCCACGGGCCAATACCCAGAGTATGATAGAGTGGGTTCCCGGGTACAATCCCAGCCCCCTAAACTCCCCCCGTCCGCCTAATGCAGACAGGGCCCGTGCGCTAAGCCTAAACAATACCTTTAACAGATAACCCTAACCCTGAACATAACACCCAACCCTGTTCCTATTTCTCCCCTTAACATGTAAACCTCACCGTGCGCCTAACTTTAACCTCTTATCCTAACGTTAATGCATAACCCATTTCCTGAGAACAACCCCTATCCCATAATTCTAACCCTATCTCCTAGTCATCACTGTGACACCTAATCCCTAACCCTAATTCTAAACCGCTAACCCTAACCGTAACCCTACCTACAACCCTAACACTGACAGTAACCCTTACTTCTAACCCCAACGCTATGCCTAACAAAAACCCTAACACTTGACCCTAACCCTTCACCCTAACGCCTAAGCCTTACCCTAACACTTAACCCTAATCCTAATCCTAACCATTAAACCTAACCCTAGCTCTTAAAGCTAACCCTAAACCTTACCCTCACGACTAGACCTAACCCTGACACTAACCTAACACCTAACCCTAACCAGAACCCCTAAAGCTAACCCTGAACCCTATCCCTAACCCTAGCGGTAAACTTTAACACTAAACCTAAGCCCAACCCGTAACCCTAATCCTATCCTTTTACCCTAAAACTAACCCCTAAACCTAACCCCTATACCTCACCCTAACTCTAACCCCAATCCTAATTCTAACCATACCCCTTCATAAAACACTAACTCCTAACCGCTAACCCTAACACTAACCAAAAACCCTAATCACTAATCCCTAACCCTAACGCTTAACCTTTACCCTAACCGTTAACCCTCACCCTAAATCTTAACCCTGACCCTAACCTTAACCTTTAACTCTAAGCCTAACCCTTAACCCTACAGTAAGGAAGACCCTTAATGCTAATGGGATCCCTTATCCCTAACCCTAACACTACAGCTAAAAATAACCCTAACCTTGGATCCTTAAACCTAACCCCTAACACTTACTTTAACCCCAAACCCTAACCCTAATCCTAAGCATTAAACCTAACCCTATCTCTTAACCCTAACGCTAGCCCTTACCCTAACGCCTAGATCTAACCCTAAATCTAACCTACCGCCTAATCCTAACCTTAAGCCCTAATGCTAACACTAACCCTGAACCCTAAACCTACCCGTAATCCTTAACACTAACCCTATCCGTGAACCTTAACCCTGACCCTAACCATTACCCGCACCCAAGCATTTAACCCTGCCCCTAACCCTAATCCTTAATGCTAACCTTAACACTAAACCCTAACCCTAAGCCCAACACTTAACCCTAATCCTATCCCTTAACCCTAACCCTACCCTAACCCTAATGCTAACCCCTAAACGTAACCCTAACCGTGACCAGTAAACCTAACCCTAACCTCTAACAAAAACCATAGCACATAACTCTAACCCTAAAACTAACCATAACCCTAACCCTAACCCTAATCCCTAACTCTTAACCTTAACCCTAAGCGTTAACTCTCACGCTAACCTTTAATCCTAACCCTAATCCTAATCTTCAACCCTAAACCTAACACTTAACCCTAACCGTGTACCAAACCCTAACCCCTCATCTTAACCCTAACCGTAAACCTCAACCCTAAATCAAAGTGTAGCCGTTAAACCTAAGAGTAACCTTTAACCCTAACCCTAGTCCCTAACCCTAAGCCCTCACCCTAACACTAAACTTCATCCTTAACCCTAACCAGAATCCTAACCCTAAATCTAATTCTCAGACTTCTTGCTTTCTTAGAGTTTAGAAAGCCTGCAATCCTCCCATGCCATGCCTGAAAGGAGGCTCTACCACTGTGTCCTGCATGAAACCCACGGGCCCATACCCAGAGTATGATAGAGTGGGTTCCCGGGTACAATCCCAGCCCCCTAAACTCCCCCCGCCCGCCTAATGCAGACAGGGCCCGTGCGCTAAGCATAAACAATACCTTTAACAGATAACCCTAACCCTGAACATAACACCCAACCCTGTTCCTATTTCTCCCCTTAACATGTAAACCTCACCGTGCGCCTAACTTTAACCTCTTATCCTAACGTTAATGCATAACCCATTTCCTGAGAACAACCCCTATCCCATAATTCTAACCCTATCTCCTAGTCATCACTGTGACACCTAATCCCTAACCCTAATTCTAAACCGCTAACCCTAACCGTAACCCTACCTACAACCCTAACACTGACAGGAACCCTTACTTCTAACCCCAACGCTATGCCTAACAAAAACCCTAACCCTTGACCCTAACCCTTCACCCTAACCCCTAAGCCTTACCCTAACACGTAACCCTAATCCTAATCCTAACCATTAAACCTAACCCTAGCTCTTAAAGCTAACCCTAAACCTTACCCTCACGACTAGACCTAACCCTGACACTAACCTAACACCTAACCCTAACCAGAACCCCTAAAGCTAACCCTGAACCCTATCCCTAACCCTAGCAGTAAACTTTAACCCTAAACCTAAGCCCAACCCGTAACCCTAATCCTATCCTTTTACCCTAAAACTAACCCCTAAACCTAACCCCTATACCTCACCCTAACTCTAACCCCAATCCTAATTCTAACCATACCCCTTCATAAAACACTAACTCCTAACCGCTAACCCTAACACTAACAAAAAACCCTAATCACTAATCCCTAATCCTAACGCTTAACCTTTACCCTAACCGTTAACCCTCACCCTGAATCTTAACCCTGACCCTAACCTTAACCTTTAACTCTAAGCCTAACCCTTAACCCTACAGTAAGGAAGACCCTTAATGCTAATGGGATCCCTTATCCCTAACCCTAACACTACAGCTAAAAATAACCCTCACCTTGGATCCTTAAACCTAACCCCTAACACTTACTTTAACCCCAAACCCTAACCCTAATCCTAAGCATTAAACCTAACCCTATCTCTTAACCCTAACGCTAGCCCTTACCCTAACGCCTAGATCTAACCCTAAATCTAACCTACCGCCTAATTCTAACCTTAAGCCCTAATGCTAACACTAACCCTGAACCCTAAACCTACCCGTAACCCTTAACACTAACCCTATCCGTGAACCTAAACCCTGACCCTAACCATTACCCGCACCCAAGCATTTAACCCTGCTCCTAACCCTAATCCTTAATGCTAACCTTAACACTAAACCCTAACCCTAAGCCCAACACTTAACCCTAATCCTATCCCTTAACCCTAACCCTACCCTAACCCTAATGCTAACCCCTAAACGTAACCCTAACCGTGACCAGTAAACCTAACCCTAACCTCTAACAAAAACCATAGCACATAACTCTAACCCTAAAACTAACCCTAACCCTAACCCTAACCCTAATCCCTAACTCTTAACCTTAACACTAAGCGTTAACTCTCACGCTAACCTTTAATCCTAACCCTAATCCTAATCTTCAACCCTAAACCTAACACTTAACCCTAACCGTGTACCAAACCCTAACCCCTCATCTTAACCCTAACCGTAAACCTCAACCCTAAACCAAAGTGTAACCGTTAAACCTAAGAGTAACCTTTAACCCTAACCCTAATCCCTAACCCTAAGCCCTCACCCTAACACTAAACTTCATCCTTAACCCTAACCAGAATCCTAACCCTAAATATAATTCTCAGACTTCTTGCTTTCTTAGAGTTTAGAAAGCCTGCAATCCTCCCATGCCATGCCTGAAAGGAGGCTCTACCACTGTGTCCTGCATGAAACCCACGGGCCCATACCCAGAGTATGATAGAGTGGGTTCCCGGGTACAATCCCAGCCCCCTAAACTCCCCCCGCCCGCTTAATGCAGACAGGGCCCGTGCGCTAAGCATAAACAATACCTTTAACAGATAACCCTAACCCTGAACATAACACCCAACCCTGTTCCTATTTCTCCCCTTAACATGTAAACCTCACCGTGCGCCTAACTTTAACCTCTTATCCTAACGTTAATGCATAACCCATTTCCTGAGAACAACCCCTATCCCATAATTCTAACCCTATCTCCTAGTCATCACTGTGACACCTAATCCCTAACCCTAATTCTAAACCGCTAACCCTAACCGTAACCCTACCTACAACCCTAACACTGACAGTAACCCTTACTTCTAACCCCAACGCTATGCCTAACAAAAACCCTAACCCTTGACCCTAACCCTTCACCCTAACCCCTAAGCCTTACCCTAACCCTTAACCCTAATCCTAATCCTAACGATTAAACCTAACCCTAGCTCTTAAAGCTAACCCTAAACCTTACCCTCACGACTAGACCTAACCCTGACACTAACCTAACACCTAACCCTAACCAGAACCCCTAAACCTAACCCTGAACCCTATCCCTAACCCTAGCAGTAAACTTTAACCCTAAACCTAAGCCCAACCCGTAACCCTAATCCTATCCTTTTATCCTAAAACTAACCCCTAAACCTAACCCCTATACCTCACCCTAACTCTAACCCCAATCCTAATTCTAACCATACCCCTTCATAAAACACTAACTCCTAACCGCTAACCCTAACACTAACCAAAAACCCTAATCACTAATCCCTAACCCTAACGCTTAACCTTTACCCTAACCGTTAACCCTCACCCTAAATCTTAACACTGACCCTAACCTTAACCTTTAACTCTGAGCCTAACCCTTAACCCTACAGTAAGGAAGACCCTTAATGCTAATGGGATCCCTTATCCCTAACCCTAACACTACAGCTAAAAATAACCCTAACCTTGGATCCTTAAACCTAACCCCTAACACTTACTTTCACCCCAAATCCTAACCCTAATCCTAAGCATTAAACCTAACCCTATCTCTTAACCCTAACGCTAGCCCTTACCCTAACGCCTAGATCTAACCCTAAATCTAACCTACCACCTAATCCTAACCTTAAGCCCTAATGCTAACACTAACCCTGAACCCTAAACCTACCCGTAACCCTTAACACTAACCCTATCCGTGAACCTAAACCCTGACCCTAAGCATTACCCGCACCCAAGCATTTAACCCTGATTCTAACCCTAATACTTAATGCTAACCTTAACACTAAACCCTAACCCTAAGCCCAACACTTAACCCTAATCCTATCCCTTAACCCTAACCCTAACCCTAACCCTAATGCTAACCCCTAAACGTAACCCTAACCATGACCAGTAAACCTAACCCTAACCTCTAAAACAAACCATAGCACATAACTCTAAACCTAAAACTAACCCTAACCCTAAACCTAAACCCAAACTCTTAACCTTAACCCTAAGCGTTAACTCTCACACTAACCTTTAATCCTAACCCTAATCCTAATCTTCAACCCTAAACCTAACACTTAACCCTAACCGTGTACCAAACCCTAACCCCTCATCTTAACCCTAACCGTAAACCTCAACCCTAAACCAAAGTGTAACCGTTAAACCTAAGAGTAACCTTTAACCCTAACCCTAATCCCTAACCCTAAGCCCTCACCCTAACACTAAACTTCATCCTTAACCCTAACCAGAATCCTAAGCCTAAATCTAATTCTCAGACTTCTTGCTTTCTTAGAGTTTAGAAAGCCTGCAATCCTCCCATGCCATGCATGAAAGGAGGCTCTACCACTGTGTCCTGCATGAAACCCACGGGCCAATACCCAGAGTATGATAGAGTGGGTTCCCGGGTACAATCCCAGCCCCCTAAACTCCCCCCGTCCGCCTAATGCAGACAGGGCCCGTGCGCTAAGCCTAAACAATACCTTTAACAGATAACCCTAACCCTGAACATAACACCCAACCCTGTTCCTATTTCTCCCCTTAACATGTAAACCTCACCGTGCGCCTAACTTTAACCTCTTATCCTAACGTTAATGCATAACCCATTTCCTGAGAACAACCCCTATCCCATAATTCTAACCCTATCTCCTAGTCATCACTGTGACACCTAATCCCTAACCCTAATTCTAAACCGCTAACCCTAACCGTAACCCTACCTACAACCCTAACACTGACAGTAACCCTTACTTCTAACCCCAACGCTATGCCTAACAAAAACCCTAACACTTGACCCTAACCCTTCACCCTAACGCCTAAGCCTTACCCTAACACTTAACCCTAATCCTAATCCTAACCATTAAACCTAACCCTAGCTCTTAAAGCTAACCCTAAACCTTACCCTCACGACTAGACCTAACCCTGACACTAACCTAACACCTAACCCTAACCAGAACCCCTAAAGCTAACCCTGAACCCTATCCCTAACCCTAGCGGTAAACTTTAACACTAAACCTAAGCCCAACCCGTAACCCTAATCCTATCCTTTTACCCTAAAACTAACCCCTAAACCTAACCCCTATACCTCACCCTAACTCTAACCCCAATCCTAATTCTAACCATACCCCTTCATAAAACACTAACTCCTAACCGCTAACCCTAACACTAACCAAAAACCCTAATCACTAATCCCTAACCCTAACGCTTAACCTTTACCCTAACCGTTAACCCTCACCCTAAATCTTAACCCTGACCCTAACCTTAACCTTTAACTCCAAGCCTAACCCTTAACCCTACAGTAAGGAAGACCCTTAATGCTAATGGGATCCCTTGTCCCTAACCCTAACACTACAGCTAAAAATAACCCTAACCTTGGATCCTTAAACCTAACCCCTAACACTTAATTTAACCCCAAACCCTAACGCTAATCCTAAGCATTAAACCTAACCCTATCTCTTAACCCGAACGCTAGCCCTTACCCTAACGCCTAGATCTAACCCTAAATCTAACCTACCGCCTAATCCTAACCTTAAGCCCTAATGCTAACACTAACCCTGAACCCTAAACCTACCCGTAACCCTTAACACTAACCCTATCCGTGAACCTAAACCCTGACCCTAACCATTACCCGCACCCAAGCATTTAACCCTGAACCTAACCCTAATCCTTAATGCTAACCTTAACACTAAACCCTAACCCTAAGCCCAACACTTAACCCTAATCCTATCCCTTAACCCTAACCCTACCCTAACCCTAATGCTAACCCCTAAACGTAACCCTAACCGTGACCAGTAAACCTAACCCTAACCTTTAACAAAAATCATAGCACATAACTCTAACCCTAAAACTAACCCTAACCCTAACCCTAACCCTAATCCCTAACTCTTAAACTTAACCCTAAGCGTTATCTCTTACCCTAACCTTTAATCCTAACCCTAATCCTAATCTTCAACCCTAAACCTAACACTTAACCCTAACCGTGTACCAAACCCTAACCCCTCATCTTAACCCTAACCGTAAACCTCAACCCTAAACCAAAGTGTAACCGTTATACCTAAGAATAACCTTTAACCCTAACCCTAATCCCTAACCCTAAGCCCTCACCCTAACACTAAACTTCATCCTTAACCCTAACCAGAATCCTAACCCTAAATCTAATTCTCAGACTTCTTGCTTTCTTAGAGTTTAGAAAGCCTGCAATCCTCCCATGCCATGCATGAAATGAGGCTCTACCACTGTGTCCTGCATGAAACCCACGGGCCCATACCCAGAGTATGATAGAGTGGGTTCCCGGGTACAATCCCAGCCCCCTAAACTCCCCCCACCCGCCTAATGCAGACAGGGCCCGTGCGCTAAGCATAAACAATACCTTTAACAGATAACCCTAACCCTGAACATAACACCCAACCCTGTTCCTATTTCGCCCCTTAACATGTAAACCTCACCGTGCGCCTAACTTTAACCTCTTATCCTAACGTTAATGCATAACCCATTTCCTGAGAACAACCCCATTCCATAATTCTAACCCTATCTCCTAGTCATCACTGTGACACCTAATCCCTAACCCTAATTCTAAACCGCTAACCCTAACCGTAACCCTACCTACAACCCTAACACTGACAGTAACCCTTACTTCTAACCCAAACGCTATGCCTAACAAAAACCCTAACCCTTGACCCTAACCCTTCACCCTAACCCCTAAGCCTTACCCTAACCCTTCACCCTAATCCTAATCCTAACGATTAAACCTAACCCTAGCTCTTAAAGCTAACCCTAAACCTTACCCTCACGACTAGACCTAACCCTGACACTAACCTAACACCTAACCCTAACCAGAACCCCTAAAGCTAACCCTGAACCCTATCCCTAACCCCAGCAGTAAACTTTAACCCTAAACCTAAGCCCAACGCGTAACCCTAATCCTATCCTTTTACCCTAAAACTAATCCCTAAACCTAACCCCTATACCTCACCCTAACTCTAACCCCAATCCTAATTCTAACCATACCCCTTCATAAAACACTAACTCCTAACCGCTAACCCTAACACTATCCAAAAACCCTAATCACTAATCCCTAACCCTAACGCTTAACCTTTACCCTGACCGTTAACCATCACCCTAAATCTTAACACTGACCCTAACCTTAACCTTTAACTCTAAGCCTAACCCTTAACCCTACAGTAAGGAGGACCCTTAATGCTAATGGGATCCCTTATCCCTAACCCTAACACTACAGCTCAAAATAACCCTAACCTTGGATCCTTCAACCTAACCCCTAACACTTACTTTAACCCCAAACCCTAACCCTAATCCTAAGCATTAAACCTAACCCTATCTCTTAACCCTAACGCTAGCCCTTACCCTAATGCCTAGATCTAATCCTAAATCTAACCTACCGCCTGATCCTAACCTTAAGCCCTAATGCTAACACTAACCCTGAACCCTAAACCTACCCGTAAACCTTAACACTAACCCTATCCGTAAACCTTAACCCTGACCCTAACCATTACCCGCACCCAAGCATTTAACCCTGACCCTAACCCTAATCCTTAATGCTAACCCTAACACTAAACCCTAACCCTAAGCCCAACAATTATCCCTAAACCTATCCCTTAACCCTAACCCTAACCCTAATGCTACCCCCTAAACGTAACCCTAACCGTGACCAGTAAACCTAACACTAACCTCTAGCACAAACCATAACACATAACTCTAACCCTAAAACTAACCCTAACCCTAACCCTAACCCTAAACCCTAACTCTTAACCTTAACCCTAAGCGTTAACTCTCACGCTAACCTTTAATCCTAACCCTAATCCTAATCTTCAACCCTAAACCTAACACTTAACCCTAACCCTGTACCAAACCCTAACCCCTCATCTTAACCCTAACCGTAAACCTCAACCCTAAAACAAAGTGTAACCGTTAAACCTAAGAGTAACCTTTAACCCTAACCCTATTCCCTAACACTAAGCCCTCACCCTAATACTAAACTTCATCCTTAACCCTAACCAGAATCCAGCCCTAAATATAATTCTCAGACTTCTTGCTTTCTTAGAGTTTAGAAAGCCTGCATTCATCCCATGCCATGCGTGAAAGGAGGCTCTACCACTGTGTCCTGCATGAAACCCACGGGCCCATACCCAGAGTATGATAGAGTGGGTTCCCGGGTACAATCCCAGCCCCGTAAACTCCCCCCGCCCGCCTAATGCAGACAGGGCCCGTGCACTAAGCATAAACAATACCTTTAACAGATAACCCTAACCCTGAACATAACACCCAACCATGTTCCTATTTCGCCCCTTAACACGTAAACCTCACCGTGCGCCTAACTTTAACCTGTTATCCTAACGTTAATGCATAACCCATTTCCTGAGAACAACCCCATCCATAATTCTAACCCTATCTCCTAGGCATCACTGTGACACCTAATCCCTAACCCTAATTCTAAACCGCTAACCCTAACCGTAACCCTACCTACAACCCTAACACTGACAGTAACCCTTACTTCTAACCCCAACGCTATGCCTAACAAAAACCCTAACCCTTCACCCTAACCCTTCACCCTAACCCCTAAGCCTTACCCTAACCCTTAACCCTAATCCTAATCCTAACCATTAAACCTAACCCTAGCTCTTAAAGCTAACCCTAAACCTTACCCTCACGACTAGACCTAACCCTGACACTAACCTAACACCTAACCCTAACCAGAACCCCTAAAGCTAACCCTGAACCCTATCCCTAACCCCAGCAGTAAACTTTAACCCTAAACCTAAGCCCAGCCCGTAACCCTAATCCTATCCTTTTACCCTAAAACTAACCCCTAAACCTAACCCCTATACCTCACCCTAACTCTAACCCCAATCCTAATTCTAACCATACCCCTTCATAAAACACTAACTCCTAACCGCTAACCCTAACACTAACCAAAAACCCTAATCACTAATCCCTAACCCTAATGCTTAACCTTTACCCTAACCGTTAACCCTCACCCTAAATCTTAACACTGACCCTAACCTTAACCTTTAACTCTAAGCCTAACCCTTAATCCTACAGTAAGGAAGACCCTTAATGCTAATGGGATCCCTTATCCCTAACCCTAACACTACAGCTAAAAATAACCCTAACCTTGGATCCTTAAACCTAACCCCTAACACTTACTTTAACCCCAAACCCTAACCCTAATCCTAAGCATTAAACCTAACCCTATCTCTTAACCCTAACGCTAGCCCTTACCCTAACGCCTAGATCTAACCCTAAATCTAACCTACCGCCTAATCCTAACCTTAAGCCCTAATGCTAAAACTAACCCTGAACCCTAAACCTACCCGTAACCCTTAACACTAACCCTATCCGTGAACCTTAACCCTGACCCTAACCATTACCCGCACCCAAGCATTTAACCCTGACCCTAACCCTAATCCTTAATGCTAACCCTAACACTAAACCCTAACCCTACGCCCAACACTTATCCCAAATCTTATCCCTTAACCCTAACCCTAACCCTAATGCTACCCCCTAAACGGAACCCTAACCGTGACCAGTAAACCTAACCCTAACCTCTAACACAAACCATAGCACATAACTCTAACCCTAAAACTAACCCTATCCCTAAACCTAACCCTAAACCCTAACTCTTAACCTTAACACTAAGCGTTCACTCTCACGCTAACCTTTCATCCTAACCCTAATCCTAATCTACAACCCTAAACCTAACACTTAACCCTAACCCTGTACCAAACCCTAACCCCTCATCTTAACCCTAACCGTAAACCTCAACCCTTAACCAAAGTGTAACCGTTAAACCTAAGAGTAACCTTTAACCCTAACCCTATTCCCTAACCCTAAGCCCTCACCCTAACACTAAGCTTCATCCTTAACCCTAACCATAATCCTAACCCTAAATCTAATTTTCAGACTTCTTGCTTTCTTAGAGTTTAGAAAGCCTGCAATCCTCCCATGCTATGCGTGAAAGGATGCTCTACCACTGTGACCTGCATGAAACCCACGGGCCCATACCCAGAGTATGATAGAGTGGGTTCCCGGGTACAATCACAGCCCCCTAAACTCCCCCCGCCCGCCTAATGCAGACAGGGCCCGTGCGCTAAGCATAAACAATACCTTTAACAGATAACCCTAACCCTGAACATAACACCCAACCCTGTTCCTATTTCTCCCCTTAACTCGTAAACCTCACCGTGCGCCTAACTTTAACCTCTTATCCTAACGTTAATGCATAACCCATTTCCTGAGAACAACCCCTATCCCATAATTCTAACCCTATCTCCTAGTCATCACTGTGACACCTAATCCCTAACCCTAATTCTAAACCGCTAACCCTAACCGTAACCCTACCTACAACGCTAACACTGACAGTAAACCTTACTTCTAACCCCAAAGCTATGCCTAACAAAAACCCTAACCCTTGACCCTAACCCTTGACCCTAACCCCTAAGCCTTACCCTAACCCTTAACCCTAATCGTAATCCTAACCATTAAACCTAACCCTAGCTCTTAAAGCTAACCCTAAACCTTACCCTCACGACTAGACCTAACCCTGACACTAACCTAACACCTAACCCTAACCAGAACCCCTAAAGCTAACCCTGAACCCTATCCCTAACCCTAGCAGTAAACTTTAACCCTAAACCTAAGCCCAACCCGTAACCCTAATCCTATCCTTTTACCCTAAAACTAACCCCTAAACCTAACCCCTATACCTCACCTTAACTCTAACCCCAATCCTAATTCTAACCATACCCCTTCATAAAACACTAACTCCTAACCGCTAACCCTAACACTAACCAAAAACCCTAATCACTAATCCCTAACACTAGTGCTTAACCTTTACCCTGACCGTTAACCCTCACCCTAAATCTTAACACTGACCCTAACCTTAACCTTTAACTCTAAGCCTAACCCTTAACCCTACAGTAAGGAAGACCCTTAATGCCAATGGGATCCCTTATTCCTAACCCTAACACTACAGCTAAAAATAACCCTAACCTTGGATCCTTAAACCTGACCCCTAACACTTACTTTAACCCCAAACCCTAATCCTAATCCTAAGCATTAAACCTAACCCTATCTCTTAACCCTAACGCTAGCCCTTACCCTAACGCCTAGATCTAACCCTAAATCTAACCTACCGCCTAATCCTAACCTTAAGCCCTAATGCTAACACTAACCCTGAACCCTAAACCTACACATAACCCTTAACACTAACCCTATCCGTGAACCTTAAGCCTGACCCTAACCATTACCCGCACCCAAGCATTTAACCCTGACCCTAACCCTAATCCTTAATGATAACCCTAACACTTAACCCTAACCCTAAGCCCAACACTTAACCCTAATCCTATAACTTAACCCTAACCCTAACCCTAATGCTACCCCCTAAACTTAACCCTAACCGTGACCAGTCAACCTAACCCTAACCTCTAACACAAACCATAGCACATAACTCTAACCCTAAAACTAACCCTAACCCTATCCCTACCCTAAACCCTAACTCTTAACCTTAACATTAAGCGTTAACTCTCACGCTAACCTTTAAACCTAACCCTAATCCTAATCTTCCACCCTAAACCTAACACTTAACCCTAACCCTGTACCAAATCCTAACGCCTCATCTTAACCCTAACCGTAAACCTCAACCCTAAACCAAAGTGTAACCTTAAACCTAATAGTAACCTTTAACCCTAACCCTATTCCCTAACCCTAAGCCCTCACCCTAACACTAAACTTCATCCTTAACCCTAACCAGAATCCTAACCCTAAATCTAATTCTCAGATTTCTTGCATTCTTAGAGTTTAGAAAGCCTGCAATCCTCCCATGCCATGCGTGAAAGGATGCTCTACCACTGCGTCCTGCATGAAACCCACGGGCCCATACCCAGAGTATGATAGAGTGGGTTCCCGGGTACAATCCCAGCCCCCTAAACTCCCCCCGCCCGCCTAATGCAGACAGAGCCTGTGCGCTAAGCATAAACATTACCTTTAACAGATAACCCTAACCCTGAACATAACACCCAACCCTGTTCCTATTTCTCCCCTTAACACGTAAACCTCACCGTGCGCCTAACTTTAACCTCTTATCCTAACGTTAATGCATAACCCATTTCCTGAGAACAACTTCTATCCCATAATTCTAACCCTATCTCCTAGTCATCACTGTGACACCTAATCCCTAACCCTAATTCTAAACCGCTAACCCTAACCGTAACCCTACCTACAACCCTAACACTGACAGTAATCCTTACTTGTAACCCCAACGCTATGCCTAACAAAAACCCTAACCCTTGACCCTAACCCTTCACCCTAACCCCTAAGCCTTACCCTAACCCTTAACCCTAATCCTAATCCTAACCATTAAACCTAACCCTAGCTCTTAAAGCTAACCCTGAACCTTACCCTCACGACTAGACCTAACCCTGACACTAACCTAACACCTAACCCTAACCAGAACCCCTAAAGCTAACCCTGAACCCTATCCCTAACCCTAGCAGTAAACTTTAACCCTAAACCTAAGCCCAACCCGTAACCCTAATCCTATCCTTTTACCCTAAAACTAACCCCTAAACCTAACCCCTATACCTCACCCTAACTCTAACCCCAATCCTAATTCTAACCATACCCCTTCATAAAACACTACCTCCTAACCGCTAACCCTAACACTAACCAAAAACCCTAATCACTAATCCCTAACCCTAACGCTTAACCTTTACCCTAACCGTTAACCCTCACCCTAAATCTTAACCCTGACCCTAACCTTAACCTATAACTCTAAGCCTGACCCTTAACCCTGCAGTAAGGAAGACCCTTAATGCTAATGGGATCCCTTATCCCTAACCCTAACACTACAGCTAAAAATAACCCTAACCTTGGATCCTTAAACCTAACCCCTAACACTTACTGTAACCCCAAACCCTAACCCTAATCCTAAGCATTAAACCTAACCCTATCTCTTAACCCGAACGCTAGCCCTTACCCTAACGCCTAGATCTAACCCTAAATCTAACCTACCGCCTAATCCTAACCTTAAGCCCTAATGCTAACTCTAACCCTGAACCCTAAACCTACCCGTAACCCTTAACACTAACCCTATCCGTGAACCTTAAGCCTGACCCTGACCATTACCGGCACCCAAGCATTTAACCCTGACCCTAACACTAATCCTTAATGCTAACCCTAACACTAAACCCTAACCCTAATCCCAACACTTAACCCTTATCCTATCCCTTAACCCTAACCCTAATCCTAACCCTAATGCTAACCCCTAAACGTAACCCTAACCTTGACCAGTAAACCTAACCCTAACCTCTAACACAAACCATAGCACATATCTCTAACCCTAAAACTAACCCTAACCCTAACCCTAAACCCTAACTCTTAACCTTAACCCTAAGCGTTAACTCTCACGCTAACCTTTAATCCTAACCCTAATCCTAATCTTCAACCCTAAACCTAACACTTAACCCTAACCCTGTACCAAACCCTAACCCCTCATCTTAACCCTAACCGTAAACCTCAACCCTAAACCAAAGTGTAACCGTTAAACCTAAGAGTAACCTTTAACCCTAACCCTAATCCCTAACCCTAAGCCCTCACCCTAACACTAAACTTCATCCTTAACCCTAACCAGAATCCTAACCCTAAATCTAATTCTCAGACTTCTTGCTTTCTTAGAGTTTAGAAAGCCTACGATCCCCCCATGCCATGCGTGAAAGGAGGCTCTACCACTGTGTCCTGCATGAAAACCACGGGCCCATACCCAGAGTATGATAGAGTGGGTTCCCGGGTACAATCCCAGCCCCCTAAACTCCCCCCGCCCGCCTAATGCAGACAGGGCCCGTGCGCTAAGCATAAACAATACCTTTAACAGATAACCCTAACCCTGAACATAACACCCAACCCTGTTCCTATTTCTCCCCTTAACACGTAAACCTCACCGTGCGCCTAACTTTAACCTCTTATCCTAACGTTAATGCATAACCCATTTCCTGAGAACAACCCCTATCCCATAATTCTAACCCTATCTCCTAGTCATCACTGTGACACCTAATCCCTAACCCTAATTCTAAACTGCTAACCCTAATCGTAACCCTACCTACAACCCTAACACTGACAGTAACCCTTACTTCTAACCCCAACGCTATGCCTAACAAAAACCCTAACCCTTCACCCTAACCCTTCACCCTAACCCCTAAGCCTTACCCTAACCCTTAACCCTAATCCTAATCCTAACCATTAAACCTAACCCTAGATCTTAAAGCTAACCCTAAACATTACCCTCACGACTAGACCTAACCCTGACACTAACCTAACACCAAACCCTAACCGGAACCCCTAAAGCTAACCCTGAACCCTATCCCTAAACCCAGCAGTAAACTTTAATCCTAAACCTAAGCCCAACGCGTAACCCTAATCCTATCCTTTTACCCTAAACCTAACACCTATACCTCACCCTAACTCTAAACCCAATCCTAATTCTAACCATACCCCTTCATAAAACACTAACTCCTAACCGCTAACCCTAACACTAACCAAAAACCCTAATCACTATTCCCTAACCCTAACGCTTAACCTTTACCCTAACCGTTAACGCTCACCCTAAATCTTAACACTGACCCTAACCTTAACCTTTAACTCTAAGCCTAACCCTTAACCCTACAGGAAGGAAGACCCTTAATGCTAATGGGATCCCTTATCCCTAACCCTAACACTACAGCTAAAAATAACCCTAACCTTGGATCCTTAAACCTAACCCCTAACACTTACTTTAACCCCAAACCCTAACCCTAATCCTAAGCATTAAACCTAACCCTATCTCTTAACCCTAACGCTAGCCCTTACCCTAACGCCTAGATCTAACCCTAAATCTAACCTACCGCCTAATCCTAACCTTAAGCCCTAATGCTAACACTAACCCTGAACCCTAAACCTACCCGTAACCCTTAACACTAACCCTATCCGTGAACCTTAACCCTGACCCTAACCATTACCCGCACCCAAGCATTTAACCCTGATTCTAACCCTAATCCTTAATGATAAACCTAACACTAAACCCTAACCCTAAGCCCAACACTTATCCCTAATCCTATCCCTTAACCCTAACCCTAACCCTAATGCTACACCCTAAACGTAACCCTAACCGTGACCAGTAAACCTAACCCTAACCTCTAAGACAAACCATAGCACATAACTCTAACCCTAAAACTAACCCTAACCCTAACCCTAACCCTAAACCATAACTCTTAACCTTAACCCTAAGCGTTAACTCTCACGCTAACCTTTAATACTAACCCTAATCCTAATCTTCCACCCTAAACCTAACACTTAACCCTAACCCTGTACCAAACCCTAACCCCTCATCTTAACCCTAACCGTAAAGCTCAACCCTAAACCAAAGTGTAACCGTTAAACCTAAAAGTAACCTTTAACCCTAACCGTAATCCCTAACCCTAAGCCTTCACCCTAACACTAAACTTCATCCTTAACCCTAACCAGAATCCTAACCCTAAATCTAATTCTCAGACTTCTTGCTTTCTTAGAGTTTAGAAAGCCTGCAATCCTCCCATGCCATGCGTGAAAGGATGCTCTACCACTGTGACCTGCATGAAACACACGGGCCCATACCCAGAGTATGATAGAGTGGGTTCCCGGGTACAATCCCAGCCCCCTAAACTCCCCCCGCCCGCCTAATGCAGACAGGGCCCGTGCGCTAAGCATAAACAATACCTTTAACAGATAACCCTAACCCTGAACATAACACCCAACCCTGTTCCTATTTCTCCCCTTAACACGTAAACCTCACCGTGCGCCTAACTTTAACCTCTTATCCTAACGTTAATGCATAACCCATTTCCTGAGAACAACCCCTATCCCATAATTCTAACCCTATCTCCTAGTCATCACTGTGACACCTAATCCCTAACCCTAATTCTAAACCGCTAACCCTAACCGTAACCCTACCTACAACGCTAACACTGACAGTAACCCTTACTTCTAACCCCAAAGCTATGCCTAACAAAAACCCTAACCCTTGACCCTAACCCTTGACCCTAACCCCTAAGCCTTACCCTAACCCTTAACCCTAATCGTAATCCTAACCATTAAACCTAACCCTAGCTCTTAAAGCTAACCCTAAACCTTACCCTCACGACTAGACCTAACCCTGACACTAACCTAACACCTAACCCTAACCAGAACCCCTAAAGCTAACCCTGAACCCTATCCCTAACCCTACCAGTAAACTTTAACCCTAAACCTAAGCCCAACCCGTAACCCTAATCCTATCCTTTTACCCTAAAACTAACCCCTAAACCTAACCCCTATACCTCACCTTAACTCTAACCCCAATCCTAATTCTAACCATACCCCTTCATAAAACACTAACTCCTAACCGCTAACCCTAACACTAACCAAAAACCCTAATCACTAATCCCTAACACTAGTGCTTAACCTTTACCCTGACCGTTAACCCTCACCCTAAATCTTAACACTGACCCTAACCTTAACCTTTAACTCTAAGCCTAACCCTTAACCCTACAGTAAGGAAGACCCTTAATGCCAATGGGATCCCTTATTCCTAACCCTAACACTACAGCTAAAAATAACCCTAACCTTGGATCCTTAAACCTGACCCCTAACACTTACTTTAACCCCAAACCCTAATCCTAATCCTAAGCATTAAACCTAACCCTATCTCTTAACCCTAACGCTAGCCCTTACCCTAACGCCTAGATCTAACCCTAAATCTAACCTACCGCCTAATCCTAACCTTAAGCCCTAATGCTAACACTAACCCTGAACCCTAAACCTACACATAACCCTTAACACTAACCCTATCCGTGAACCTTAAGCCTGACCCTAACCATTACCCGCACCCAAGCATTTAACCCTGACCCTAACCCTAATCCTTAATGATAACCCTAACACTTAACCCTAACCCTAAGCCCAACACTTAACCCTAATCCTATCCCTTAACCCTAACCCTAACCCTAATGCTACCCCCTAAACTTAACCCTAACCGTGACCAGTAAACCTAACCCTAACCTCTAACACAAACCATAGCACATAACTCTAACCCTAAAACTAACCCTAACCCTATCCCTACCCTAAACCCTAACTCTTAACCTTAACGTTAAGCGTTAACTCTCACGCTAACCTTTAAACCTAACCCTAATCCTAATCTTCCACCCTAAACCTAACACTTAACCCTAACCCTGTACCAAATCCTAACGCCTCATCTTAACCCTAACCGTAAACCTCAACCCTAAACCAAAGTGTAACCTTAAACCTAATAGTAACCTTTAACCCTAACCCTATTCCCTAACCCTAAGCCCTCACCCTAACACTAAACTTCATCCTTAACCCTAACCAGAATCCTAACCCTAAATCTAATTCTCAGATTTCTTGCATTCTTAGAGTTTAGAAAGCCTGCAATCCTCCCATGCCATGCGTGAAAGGATGCTCTACCACTGCGTCCTGCATGAAACCCACGGGCCCATACCCAGAGTATGATAGAGTGGGTTCCCGGGTACAATCCCAGCCCCCTAAACTCCCCCCGCCCGCCTAATGCAGACAGAGCCTGTGCGCTAAGCATAAACATTACCTTTAACAGATAACCCTAACCCTGAACATAACACCCAACCCTGTTCCTATTTCTCCCCTTAACACGTAAACCTCACCGTGCGCCTAACTTTAACCTCTTATCCTAACGTTAATGCATAACCCATTTCCTGAGAACAACTTCTATCCCATAATTCTAACCCTATCTCCTAGTCATCACTGTGACACCTAATCCCTAACCCTAATTCTAAACCGCTAACCCTAACCGTAACCCTACCTACAACCCTAACACTGACAGTAATCCTTACTTGTAACCCCAACGCTATGCCTAACAAAAACCCTAACCCTTGACCCTAACCCTTCACCCTAACCCCTAAGCCTTACCCTAACCCTTAACCCTAATCCTAATCCTAACCATTAAACCTAACCCTAGCTCTTAAAGCTAACCCTGAACCTTACCCTCACGACTAGACCTAACCCTGACACTAACCTAACACCTAACCCTAACCAGAACCCCTAAAGCTAACCCTGAACCCTATCCCTAACCCTAGCAGTAAACTTTAACCCTAAACCTAAGCCCAACCCGTAACCCTAATCCTATCCTTTTACCCTAAAACTAACCCCTAAACCTAAACCCTATACCTCACCCTAACTCTAACCCCAATCCTAATTCTAACCATACCCCTTCATAAAACACTACCTCCTAACCGCTAACCCTAACACTAACCAAAAACCCTAATCACTAATCCCTAACCCTAACGCTTAACCTTTACCCTAACCGTTAACCCTCACCCTAAATCTTAACCCTGACCCTAACCTTAACCTATAACTCTAAGCCTGACCCTTAACCCTAAAGTAAGGAAGACCCTTAATGCTAATGGGATCCCTTATCCCTAACCCTAACACTACAGCTAAAAATAACCCTAACCTTGGATCCTTAAACCTAACCCCTAACACTTACTGTAACCCCAAACCCTAACCCTAATCCTAAGCATTAAACCTAACCCTATCTCTTAACCCGAACGCTAGCCCTTACCCTAACGCCTAGATCTAACCCTAAATCTAACCTACCGCCTAATCCTAACCTTAAGCCCTAATGCTAACTCTAACCCTGAACCCTAAACCTACCCGTAACCCTTAACACTAACCCTATCCGTGAACCTTAAGCCTGACCCTGACCATTACCGGCACCCAAGCATTTAACCCTGACCCTAACACTAATCCTTAATGCTAACCCTAACACTAAACCCTAACCCTAATCCCAACACTTAACCCTTATCCTATCCCTTAACCCTAACCCTAATCCTAACCCTAATGCTAACCCCTAAACGTAACCCTAACCTTGACCAGTAAACCTAACCCTAACCTCTAACACAAACCATAGCACATATCTCTAACCCTAAAACTAACCCTAACCCTAACCCTAAACCCTAACTCTTAACCTTAACCCTAAGCGTTAACTCTCACGCTAACCTTTAATCCTAACCCTAATCCTAATCTTCAACCCTAAACCTAACACTTAACCCTAACCCTGTACCAAACCCTAACCCCTCATCTTAACCCTAACCGTAAACCTCAACCCTAAACCAAAGTGTAACCGTTAAACCTAAGAGTAACCTTTAACCCTAACCCTAATCCCTAACCCTAAGCCCTCACCCTAACACTAAACTTCATCCTTAACCCTAACCAGAATCCTAACCCTAAATCTAATTCTCAGACTTCTTGCTTTCTTAGAGTTTAGAAAGCCTGCAATCCTCCCATGCCATGCGTCAAAGGAGGCTCTACCACTGTGTCCTGCATGAAACCCACGGGCCCATACCCAGAGTGTGATAGAGTGGGTTCCTGGGTACAATCCCAGCCCACTAAACTCCCCCCGCCCGCCTAATGCAGACAGGGCCCGTGCGCTAAGCATAAACAATACCTTTAACAGATAAGCCTAAGCCTGAACATAACACCCAACCCTGTTCCTATTTCTCCCCTTAGCACGTAAACCTCACCGTGCGCCTAACTATAACATCTTATCCTAACGTTAATGCATAACCCATTTCCTGAGAACAACCCCTATCCCATAATTCTAACCCTATCTCCTAGTCATCACTGTGACACCTAATCCCTAACCCTAATTCTAAACCGCTAACCCTAACCGTAACCCTACCTACAACCCTAACACTGACAGGAACCCTTACTTCTAACCCCAACGCTATGCCTAACAAAAACCCTAACCCTTGACCCTAACCCTTCACCCTAACCCCTAAGCCTTACCCTAACCCTTAACCCTAATCCTAATCCTAATCATTAAACCTAACCCTAGCTCTTAAAGCTTACCCTAAACCTTACCCTCACGACTAGACCTAACCCTGACACTAACCTAACACCTAACCCTAACCGGAACCCCTAAAGCTAACCCTGAACCCTATCCCTAACCCCAGCAGTAAACTTTAACCCTAAACCTAAGCCCAACCCGTAACCCTAATCCTATCCTTTTCCCCTAAAGGTAACCCTTAAACCTAATCCCTATATCTCACCCGAACTCTAACCCCAATCCTAATTCTAACCATACCCCTTCATAAAACACTAACTCCTAACCGCTAACCCTAACACTAACCAAAAACCCTAATCACTAATCCCTAACCCTAACGCTTAACCTTTACCCTAACCGTTAACCCTCACCCTAAATCTTAACACTGACCCTAACCTTAACCTTTAACTCTAAGCCTAACCCTTAACCCTACAGTAAGGAAGACCCTTAATGCTAATGGGATCCCTTGTCCCTAACCCTAACACTACAGCTAAAAATAACCCTAACCTTGGATCCTTAAACCTAACCCCTAACACTTACTTTAACCCCAAACCCTAACCCTAATCCTACGCATTAAACCTAACCCTATCTCTTAACCCTAACGGTAGCCCTTACCCTAACGCCTAGATCTAACCCTAAGTCTAACCTACCGCCTAATCCTAACCTTAAGCACTAATGCTAACACTAACCCTGAACCCTAAACCTACCCGTAACCCTTAACGCTAACCCTATCCGTGAACCTTAACCCTGACCCTAACCATTACCCGCACCCAAGCATTTAACCCTGACCCTAACCCTAATCCTTAATGCTAACCCTAACACTAAACCCTAACCCTAAGCCCAACACTTAACCCTAATCCTATCCCTTAACCCTAACCCTAACCCTAATGCTACCCCCTAAACGTAACCCTAATCGTGAGCAGTAAACCTAACCCTAACCTCTAACACAAACCATAGCACATAACTCTAACCCTAAAACTAACCCTAACCCTAACCCTAACCCTAAACCCTAACTCTTAACCTTAACCCTAAGCGTTAACTCTCACGCTAACCTTTAATCTTAACCCTAATCCTAATCTTCAACCCTAAACCTAACACATAATCCTAACCGTGTACGAAACCGTAACCCCTCGTCTTAACCCTAACCGTAAACCTCAACCCTAAACCAAAGTGTAACCGTTAAACCTAAGAGTAACCTTTAACCCTAACCCTATTCCCAAACCCTGAGCCCTCACCCTAACACTAAACTTCATCCTTAACCCTAACCTTAATCCTAACCCTAAATCTAATTCTCAGACTTCTTGCTTTCTTAAAGTTTAGAAAGCCTGCAATCCTCCCATGCCATGCGTGAAAAGAGGCTCTACCACTGTGTCCTGCATGAAACCCACGGGCCCATACCCAGAGTATGATAGAGTGGGTTCCCGGGTACAATCCCAGGCCCCTAAACTCCCCCCGCCCGCCTAATGCAGACAGGGCCCGTGCGCTAAGCATAAACGATACCTTTAACAGATAACCCTAACCCTGAACATAACACCCCACCCTGTTCCTATTTCTCCCCTTAACACGTAAACCTCACCGTGCGCCTAACTTTAACCTCTTATCCTAACGTTAATGCATAACCCATTTCCTGAGAACAACCCCTATCCCATAATTCTAACCCTATCTCCTAGTCATCACTGTGACACCTAATCCATAACCCTAATTCTAAACCGCTAACCCTAACCGTAACCCTACCTACAACCCTAACACTGACAGTAACCCTTACTTCTCACCCCAACGCTATGCCTAACAAAAACCTTAACCCTTGACCCTAACCCTTCACCCTAACCCCTAAGCCTTACCCTAACCCTTAACCCTAATACTAATCATAAACATTAAACCTAACCCTAGCTCTTAAAGCTAACCCTAAACCTAACCCTCACGACCAGACCTAACCCTGACACTAACCTAACACCTAACCCTAACCAGAAACCTAAAGCTAACCCTGAACCCTATCCCTAACCCCAGCAGTAAACTTTAACCCTAAACCTAAGCCCAACCCGTAACCTTAATCCCATCCTTTTACCCTAAAACTAACCCCTAAACCTAACCCCTATACCTCACCCTAACTCTAACCCCAATCCTAATTCTAACCATACCCCTTCATAAAACACTAACTCCTAACAGCTAACCCTAACACTAACCAAAAACCATAATCACTAATCCCTAACCCTAACGCTTAACCTTTACCCTAACCGTTAACCCTCACCCTAAATCTTAACACTGACCCTAACCTTAACCTTAACTCTAAGCCTAACCCTTAACCCTACAGTAAGGAAGACCCTTAATGCTAATGGGATCCCTTATCCCTAACCCTAACACTACAGCTAAAAATAACCCTAACCTTGGATCCTTAAACCTAACCCCTAACACTTACTTAACCCCAAACCCTAACCCTAATCCTAAGCATTAAACCTAACCCTATCTCTTAACCCTAACGCTAGCCCTTACCCTAACGCCTAGATCTAACCCTAAATCTAACCTACCACCTAATCCTAACCTTAAGCCCTAATGCTAACACTAACCCTGAACCCTAAACCTACCCGTAACCCTTAACACTAACCCTATCCGTGAACCTAAACCCTGACCCTAAGCATTACCCGCACCCAAGCATTTAACCCTGATTCTAACCCTAATCCTTAATGCTAACCTTAACACTAAACCCTAACCCTAAGCCCAACACTTAACCCTAATCCTATCCCTTAACCCTAACCCTAACCCTAACCCTAATGCTAACCCCTAAACGTAACCCTAACCATGACCAGTAAACCTAACCCTAACCTCTAACACAAACCATAGCACATAATTCTAACCCTAAAACTAACCCTAACCCTAACCCTAAACCCTAACTCTTAACCTTAACCCTAAGCGTTAACTCTCACGCTAACCTTTAATCCTAACCCTAATCCTAATCTTCAACCCTAAAACTAACACTTAACCCTAACCCTGTACCAAACCCTAACCCCTGATCTTAACCCTAACCGTAAACCTCAACCCTAAACCAAAGTGTAACCGTTAAACCTAAGAGTAACCTTTAACCCTAACCCTAATCCCTAACCCTAAGCCCTCACCCTAACACTAAACTTCATCCTTCACCCTAACCAGAATCCAAACCCTAAATCTAATTCTCAGACTTCTTGCTTTCTTAGAGTTTAGAATGCCTGCAATCCTCCCGTGCCATGCATGAAAGGAGGCTCTACCACTGTGTCCTGCATGAAACCCACGGGCCCATACCCAGAGTATGATAGAGTGGGTTCCCGGGTACAATCCCAGCCCCCTAAACTCCCCCCTCCCGCCTAATGTAGACAGGGCCCGTGCGCTAAGCATAAACAATACCTTTAACAGATAACCCTAACCCTGAACATAACACCCAACCCTGTTCCTATTTCTCCCCTTAACACGTAAACCTCACCGTGCGCCTAACTTTAACCTCTTATCCTAACGTTAATGCATAACCCATTTCCTGAGAACAACCCCTATCCCATAATTCTAACCCTATCTCCTAGTCATCACTGTGACACCTAATCCCTAACCCTAATTCTAAACCGCTAACCCTAACCGTACCCCTACCTACAACCCTAACACTGACAGTAACCCTTACTTCTAACCCCAACGCTATGCCTAACAAAAACCCTAACCCTTGACCCTAACCCTTCACCCTAACCCCTAAGCCTTACCCTAACCCTTAACCCTAATCCTAATCCTAACCATTAAACCTAACCCTAGCTCTTAAAGCTAACCCTAAACCTTACCCTCACGACTATACCTAACCCTGACACTAACCTAACATCTAACCCTAACCAGAACCCCTAAAGCTAACCCTGAACCCTATCCCTAACCCTAGCAGTAAACTTTAACCCTAAACCTAAGCCCAACCCGTAACCCTAATCCTATCCTTTTACCCTAAAACTAACCCCTAAACCTAACCCCTATACCTCACCCTAACTCTAACCCCAATCCTAATTCTAACCATACCCCTTCATAAAACACTAACTCCTAACCGCTAACACTAACACTAACCAAAAACCCTAATCACTAATCCCTAACCCTAACGCTTAACCTTTACCCTGACCGTTAACCATCACCCTAAATCTTAACACTGACCCTAACCTTAACCTTTAACTCTAAGCCTAACCCTTAACCCTACAGTAAGGAGGACCCTTAATGCTAATGGGATCCCTTATCCCTAACCCTAACACTACAGCTAAAAATAACCCTAACCTTGGATCCTTCAACCTAACCCCTAACACTTACTTTAACCCCAAACCCTAACCCTAATCCTAAGCATTAAACCTAACCCTATCTCTTAACCCTAACGCTAGCCCTTACCCTAATGCCTAGATCTAAACCTAAATCTAACCTACCGCCTAATCCTAACCTTAAGCCCTAATGCTAACACTAACCCTGAACCCTAAACCTACCCGTAAACCTTAACACTAACCCTATCCGTCAACCTTAACCCTGACCCTAACCATTACCCGCACCCAAGCATTTAACCCTGACCCTAACCCTAATCCTTAATGCTAACCCTAACACTAAACCCTAACCCTAAGCCCAACAATTATCCCTAATCCTATCCCTTAACCCTAACCCTAACCCTAATGCTACCCCCTAAACTTAACCCTAACCGTGACCAGTAAACCTAACACTAACCTCTAGCACAAACTGTAACACATAACTCTAACCCTAAAACTAACCCTAACCCTAACCCTAACCCTAAACCCTAACTCTTAACCTTAACCCTAAGCGTTAACTCTCACGCTAACCTTTAATCCTAACCCTAATCCTAATCTTCAACCCTAAACCTAACACTTAACCCTAACCCTGTACCAAACCCTAACCCCTCATCTTAACCCTAACCGTAAACCTCAACCCTAAACCAAAGTGTAACCGTTAAACCTAAGAGTAACCTTTAACCCTAACCCTAATTCCTAACCCTAAGCCCTCACCCTAACACTAAACTTCATCCTTAACCCTAACCAGAATCCTAACCCTAAACCTAATGCTCAGACTTCTTGCTTTCTTAGAGTTTAGAAAGCCTCCAATCCTCCCATGCCATGCGGGAAAGGAGGCTCTACCACTGTGTCCTGCATGAAACCCACGGGCCCATACCCAGAGTATGATAGAGTGGGTTCCCGGGTACAATCCCAGCCCCCTAAACTCCCCCCGCCCGCCTAATGCAGACAGGGCCCGTGCGCTAAGCATAAACAATACCTTTAACAGATAACCCTAACCCTGAACATAACACCCAACCCTGTTCCTATTTCTCCCCTTAACACGTAAACCTCACCGTGCGCCTAACTTTAACCTCTTATCCTAACGTTAATGCATAACCCATTTCCTGAGAACAACAGCTATCCCATAATTCTAACCCTATCTGCTAGTCATCACTGTGACACCTAATCCCTAACCCTAATTCTAAACCGCTCACCCTAACCGTAACCCTACCTACAACCCTAACACTGACAGTAACCCTTACTTCTAACCCCAACGCTATGCCTAACAAAAACCCTAACCCTTGACCCTAACCCTTCACCCTAACCCCTAAGCCTTACCCTAACCCTTAACCCTAATCCTAATCCTAACCATTAAACCTAACCCTAGCTCTTAAAGCTAACCCTAAACCTTACCCTCATGACTAGACCTAACCCTGACACTAACCTAACACCTAACCCTAACCAGAACCCCTAAAGCTAACCCTGAACCCTATCCCTAACCCCAGCAGTAAATTTTAACCCTAAACCTAAGCCCAACCCGTAACCCTAATCCTATCCTTTTACCCTAAAACTAACCCCTAAACCTAACCCCTATACCTCACCCTAACTCTAACCCCAATCCTAATTCTAACCATACCCCTTCATAAAACACTGACTCCTAACCGCTAACCCTAACACTAACCAAAAACCCTAATCACTAATCCCTAACCCTAACGCTTAACCTTTACCCTAACCGTTAACCCTCACCCTAAATCTTAACCCTCACCATAACCTTAACCTTTAACTCTAAGCCTAACCCTTAACCCTACAGTAAGGAAGACCCTTAATGCTAATGGTATCCCTTATCCCTAACCCTAACACTACAGCTAAAAATAACCCTAACCTTGGATCCTTAAACCTAACCCCTAACACTTACTTTAACCCCAAACCCTAACCCTAATCCTAAGCATTAAACCTAACCCTATCTCTTAAACCTAACGCTAGCCCTTACCCTAACGCCTAGATCTAACCCTAAATCTAACCTACCGCCTAATACTAACCTTAAGCCCTAATGCTAACACTACCCTGAACCCTAAACCTACCCGTAACCCTTAACCCTAACACTATCCGTGAACCTTAACCCTGACCCTAACCATTACCCGCACCCAAGCATTTAACCCTGACCCTAACCCTAATCCTTAATGCTAACCCTAACACTAAACCCTAACCCTAAGCCCAACACTTATCCATAATCCTATCCCTTAACCCTAACACTAACCCTAATGCTACCCCCTAAACGTAACCCTAACCGTGACCAGTAAACCTAACCCTAACCTCTAAAACAAACCATGGCACATAACTCTAAACCTAAAACTAAACCTAACCCTAACCCTAACCCTAAATACTAACTCTTAACCTTAACCTTAAGCGTTAACTCTCACACTAACCTTTAATCCTAACCCTAATCCTAATCTTCAACCCTAAACCTAACACTTAACCCTAACCCTGTACCAAACCCTAACCCCTCATCTTAACCCTAACCGTAAACCACAACCCTAAACCAAAGTGTAACCGTTAAACCTAAGAGTAACCTTTAACCCTAACCCTATTACCTAACCTTAAGCCCTCACCCTAACACTAAACTTCATCCTTAACCCTAAGCAGAATCCTAACCCTAAATCTAATTCAGACTTCTTGCTTTCTTAGAGTTTAGAAAGCCTGCAAACCTCCCATGCCGTGCGTGAAAGGAGGCTCTACCACTGTGTCCTGCATGAAACCCACGGGCCCATACCCAGAGTATGATAGAGTGGGTTCCCGGGTACAATCCCAGGCCCCTAAACTCCCCCCGCCCGCCTAATGCAGACAGGGCCCGTGCGCTAAGCATAAACAATACCTTTAACAGATAACCCTAACCCTGAACATAACACCCAACCCTGTTCCTATTTCTCCCCTTAACACGTAAACCTCACCGTGCGCCTAACTTTAACCTCTTATCCTATCGTTATTGCATAACCCATTTACTGAGAACAACACCTATCCCATAATTCTAACCCTATCTGCTAGTCATCACTGTGACACCTAATCCCTAACCCTAATTCTAAACTGCTAACCCTAACCGTAACCCTACCTACAACCCTAACACTGACAGTAACCCTTACTTCTAACCCCAACGCTATGCTTAACAAAAACCCTAACCCTTGACCCTAACCCTTCACCCTAACCCCTAAGCCTTACCCTAACCCTTAACCATAATCCTAATCCTAACCATTAAACCTAACCCTAGCTCTTAAAGCTAACCCTAAACCTTACCCTCACGACTAGACCTAACCCTGACACTAACCTAACACCTAACCCTAACCAGAACCCCTAAAGCTAACCCTGAACCCTATCCCTAACCCCAGCAGTAAATTTTAACCCTAAACCTAAGCCCAACCCGTATCCCTAATCCTATCCTTTTACCCTAAAACTAACCCCTAAACCTAACCCCTATATCTCACCCTAACTCTAACCCCAATCCTAATTCTAACCATACCCCTTCATAAAACACTGACTCCTAACCGCTAACCCTAACACTAACCAAAAACCCTAATCACTAATCCCTAACCCTAACGCTTAACCTTTACCCTAACCGTTAACCCTCACCCTAAATCTTAACCCTGACCATAACCTTAACCTTTAACTCTAAGCCTAACCCTTAACCCTACAGTAAGGAAGACCCTTAATGCTAATGGGATCCCTTATCCCTAACCCTAACACTACAGCTAAAAATAACCCTAACCTTGGATCCTTAAACCTAACCCCTAACACTTACTTTAACCCCAAACCCTAACCCTAATCCTAAGCATTAAACCTAACCCTATCTCTTAAACCTAACGCTAGCCCTTACCCTAACGCCTAGATCTAACCCTAAATCTAACCTACCGCCTAATCCTAACCTTAAGCCCTAATGCTAACACTACCCTGAACCATAAACCTACCCGTAACCCTTAACACTAACCCTATCCGTGAACCTAAACCCTGACCCTAACCATTACCCGCACCCAAGCATTTAACCCTGACCCTAACCCTAATCCTTAATGCTAACCTTAACACTAAACCCTAACCCTAAGCCCAACACTTAACCCTAATCCTATCCCTTAACCCTAACCCTACCCTAACCCTAATGCTAACCCCTAAACGTAACCCTAACCATGACCAGTAAACCTAACCCTAACCTCTAACACAAACCATAGCACATAATTCTAACCCTAAAACTAACCCTAACCCTAACCCTAAACCCTAACTCTTAACCTTAACCCTAAGCGTTAACTCTCACGCTAACCTTTAATCCTAACCCTAATCCTAATCTTCAACCCTAAACCTAACACTTAACCCTAACCCTGTACCAAACCCTAACCCCTCATCTTAACCCTAACCGTAAACCTCAACCCTAAACCAAAGTGTAACCGTTAAACCTAAGAGTAACCTTTAACCCTAACCCTAATCCCTACCCCTAAGCCCTCACCCTAACACTAAACTTCATCCTTCACCCTAACCAGAATCCTAACCCTAAATCTAATTCTCAGACTTCTTGCTTTCTTAGAGTTTAGAATGCCTGCAATCCTCCCGTGCCATGCATGAAAGGAGGCTCTACCACTGTGTCCTGCATGAAACCCTCGGGCCCATACCCAGAGTATGATAGAGTGGGTTCCCGGGTACAATCCCAGCCCCCTAAACTCCCCCCTCCCGCCTAATGTAGACAGGGCCCGTGCGCTAAGCATAAACAATACCTTTAACAGATAACCCTAACCCTGAACATAACACCCAACCCTGTTCCTATTTCTCCCCTTAACACGTAAACCTCACCGTGCGCCTAACTTTAACCTCTTATCCTATCGTTATTGCATAACCCATTTCCTGACAACAACCCCTATCCCATAATTCTAACCCTATCTCCTAGTCATCACTGTGACACCTAATCCCTAACCCTAATTCTAAACCGCTAACCCTAACCGTAACCCTACCTACAACCCTAACACTGACAGTAACCCTTACTTCTAACCCCAACGCTATGCCTAACAAAAACCCTAACCCTTGACCCTAACCCTTCACCCTAACCCCTAAGCCTTACCCTAACCCTTAACCCTAATCCTAATCCTAACCATTAAACCTAACCCTAGCTCTTAAAGCTAACCCTAAACCTTACCCTCACGACTAGACCTAACCCTGACACTAACCTAACACATAACCCTAACCAGAACCCCTAAAGCTAACCCTGAACCCTATCCCTAACCCCAGCAGTAAACTTAAACCCTAAACCTAAGCCCAACCTGTAACCCTAATCCTACCCTTTTACCCTTAAACTAACCCCTAAACCTAACCCCTATACCTCACCCTAACTCTAACCCCAATCCTAATTCTAACCATACCCCTTCATAAAACACTAACTCCTAACCGCTAACCCTAAGACTAACCAAAAACCCTAATCACTAATCCCTAACCCTAACGCTTAACCTTTAAACTAACCGTTAACCCTCACCCTAAATCTTAACCCTGACCTTAACATTAACCTTTAACTCTAAGCCTAACCCTTAACCCTACAGTAAGGAAGACCCTTAATGCTAATGGGATCCCTTATTCCTAACCCTAACACTACAGCTAAAAATAACCCTAACCTTGGATCCTTCAACCTAACCCCTAACACTTACTTTAACCCGAAACCCTAACCCTAATCCTAAGCATTAAACCTAACCCTATCTCTTAACCCTAACGCTAGCCCTTACCCCAACGCCTAGATCTAACCCCAAATCTAACCTACCGCCTAATCCTAACCTTAAGCCCTAATGCTAACACTAACCCTGAACCCTAAAACTACCCGTAACCCTTAACACTAACCCTATCCGTGAACCTAAACCCTGACCCTAACCATTACCCGCACCCAGGCATTTAACCCTGATTCTAACCCTAATCCTTAATGATAAACCTAACACTAAACCCTAACCCTAAGCCCAACACTTAACCCTAATCCTATCCCTTAACCCTACCCTAACCCTAATGCTACCCCCTAAACGTAACCCTAACCGTGACCAGTAAACCTAACCCTAACCTCTAACACAAACCATAGCACATAACTCTAACCCTAAAACTAACCCTAATCCTAACCCTAACCCTAAACCCTAACTCTTAATCTTAAGCCTAAACGTTAACTCTCACGCTAACCTTTAATACTAACCCTAATCCTAATCTTCCACCCTAAACCTAACACTTAACCCTAACCCTGTACCAAACCCTAACCCCTCATCTTAACCCTAACCGTAAACCTCAACCCTAAACCAAAGTGTAACCGTTAAACCTAAGAGTAACCTTTAACCCTAACCCTAATCCCTAACCCTAAGCCTTCACCCTAACACTAAACTTCATCCTTCACCCTAACCAGAATCCTAACCCTAAACCTAATTCTCAGACTTCTTGCTTTCTTAGAGTTTAGAAAGCCTGCAATCCTCCCATGCCATGCGTGAAAGGAGGCTCTACCACTGTGTTCTGCATGAAACCCACGGGCCCATACCCAGAGTATGATAGAGTGGGTTCCCGGGTACAATCCCAGCCCCCTAAACTCCCCCCGCCCGCCTAATGCAGACAGGGCCCGTGCGCTAAGCCTAAACAGTACCTTTAACAGATAACCCTAACCCTGAACATAACACCCCACCCTGTTCCTATTTCTCCCCTTAACACGTAAACCTCACCGTGCGCCTAACTTTAACCTCTTATCCTAACGTTAATGCAGAACCCATTTCCTGAGAACAACCCCTATCCCATAATTCTAACCCTATCTCCTAGTCATCACTGTGACACCTAATCCATAACCCTAATTCTAAACCGCTAACCCTAACCGTAACCCTACCTACAACCCTAACACTGACAGGAACCCTTACTTCTCAACCCAACGCTATGCCTAACAAAAACCCTAACCCTTGACCCTAACCCTTCACCCTAACCCCTAAGCCTTACCCTAACCCTTAACCCTAATCCTAATCATAAACATTAAACCTAACCCTAGCTCTTAAAGCTAACCCTAAACCTAACGCTCACGACCAGACCTAACCCTGACACTAACCTAACACCTAACCCTAACCAGAACCCTAAAGCTAACCCTGAACCCTATCCCTAACCCCAGCAGTAAACTTTAACCCTAAACCTAAGCCCAACTCGTAACCTTAATCCCATCCTTTTACCCTAAAACTAACCCCTAAACCTAACCCCTATACCTCACCCTAACTCTAACCCCAATCCTAATTCTAACCATACCCCTTCATAAAACACTAACTCCTAACAGCTAACCCTAAGACTAACCAAAAACCCTAATCACTAATCCCTAACCCTAACGCTTAACCTTTACCCTAACCGTTAACCCTCACCCTAAATCTTAACACTGACCCTAACCTTAACCTTAACTCTAAGCCTAACCCTTAAGCCTACAGTAAGGAAGACCCTTAATGCTAATGGGATCCCTTATCCCTAACCCTAACACTACAGCTAAAAATAACCCTAACCTTGGATCCTTAAACCTAACCCCTAACACTTACTTTAACCCCAAACCCTAACCCTAACCCTAAGCATTAAACCTAACCCTATCTCTTAACCCTAACGCTAGCCCTTACCCTAACGCCTAGATCTAACCCCAAATCTAACCTACCGCCTAATCCTAACCTTCAGCACTAATGCTAACTCTAACCCTGAACCCTAAACCTACCCGTAACCCTTAACACTAACCCTATCCGTGAACCTTAACCCTGACCCTAACCATTACCCGCACCCAGGCATTTAACCCTGATTCTAACCCTAATCCTTAATGATAAACCTAACACTAAACCCTAACCCTAAGCCCAACACTTAACCCTAATCCTATCCCTTAACCCTACCCTAACCCTAATGCTACCCCCTAAACGTAACCCTAACCGTGACCAGTAAACCTAACCCTAACCTCTAACACAAACCATAGCACATAACTCTAACCCTAAAACTAACCCTAATCCTAACCCTAACCCTAAACCCTAACTCTTAATCTTAAGCCTAAGCGTTAACTCTCACGCTAACCTTTAATACTAACCCTAATCCTAATCTTCCACCCTAAACCTAACACTTAACCCTAACCCTGTACCAAACCCTAACCCCTCATCTTAACCCTAACCGTACCTCAACCCTAAACCAAAGTGTAACCGTTAAACCTAAGAGTAACCTTTAACCCTAACCCTAATCCCTAACCCTAAGCCTTCACCCTAACACTAAACTTCATCCTTCACCCTAACCAGAATCCTAACCCTAAACCTAATTCTCAGACTTCTTGCTTTCTTAGAGTTTAGAAAGCCTGCAATCCTCCCATGCCATGCGTGAAAGGAGGCTCTACCACTGTGTCCTGCATGAAACCCACGGGCCCATACCCAGAGTATGATAGAGTGGGTTCCCGGGTACAATCCCAGCCCCCTAAACTCCCGCCGCCCGCCTAATGCAGACAGGGCCCGTGCGCTAAGCCTAAACAATACCTTTAACAGATAACCCTAACCCTGAACATAACACCCAACCCTGTTCCTATTTTTCCCCTTAACACGTAAACCTCACCGTGCGCCTAACTATAACCTCTTATCCTAACGTTAATGCATAACCCATTTCCTGAGAACAACCCCTATCCCATAATTCTAACCCTATCTCCTAGTCATCACTGTGACACCTAATCCCTAACCCTAATTCTAAACCGCTAACCCTAACCGTAACCCTACCTACAACCCTAACACTGACAGTAACCCTTACTTCTAACCCCAACGCTATGCCTAACAAAAACCCTAACCCTTGACCCTAACCCTTCACACTAAACCCTAAGCCTTACCCTAACCCTTAACCCTAATCCTAATCCTAATCATTAAACCTAACCCTAGCTCTTAAAGCTAACCCTAAACCTTACCCTCACGACTAGACCTAACCCTGACACTAACCTAACACATAACCCTAACCGGAACCCTAAAGCTAACCCTGAACCCTATCCCTAACCCCAGCAATAAACTTTAACCCTAAACCTAAGCCCAACCCGTAACCCTAATCCTATCCTTTTACCCTAAAAGTAACCCCTAAACCTAATGCCTATATCTCACCCTAACTCTAACCCCAATCCTAATTCTAACCATACCCCTTCATAAAACACTAACTCCTAACCGCTAACCCTAACACTAACCAAAAACCCTAATCACTAATCCCTAACCCTAACGCTTAACCTTTACCCTAACCGTTAACCCTCACCCTAAATCTTAACACTGACCCTAACCTTAACCTTAACTCTAAGCCTAACCCTTAACCCTACAGTAAGGAAGACCCTTAATGCTAATGGGATCCCTTATCCCTAACCCTAACATTACAGCTAAAAATAACCCTAACCTTGGATCCTTAAACCTAACCCCTAACACTTACTTTAACCCCAAACCCTAACCCTAACCCTAAGCATTAAACCTAACCCTATCTCTTAACCCTAACGCTAGCCCTTACCCTAACGCCTAGATCTAACCCTAAATCTAACCTACCGCCTAATCCTAACCTTAAACCCTAATGCTAACATTAACCCTGAACCCTAAACCTACCCGTAACCCTTAACACTAACCCTATCCGTGAACCTTAACCCTGACCCTAATCGTTACCCGCAACCAAGCATTTAACCCTGACCCTAACCCTAATCTTTAATGCTAACCTTAACACTAAACCCTAAGCCTAAGCCCAACACTTAACCCTAATCCTTTCCCTTAAACCTAACCCTAACCCTAATGCTAACCCCTAAACGTAACCCTAACCGTGACCAGTAAACCTAACCCTAACCTCTAACACAAATCATAGCACATAACTCTAACCCTAAAACTAACCTTAACCCTAACCCTAAACCCTAACTCTTAACCTTAACCCTAAGCGTTAACTCTCACGCTAACCTTTAATCCTAACCCTAATCCTAATCTTCAACCGTAAACCTAACACTTAAGCCTAACCCTGTACCAAACCCTAACCCCTCATCTTAACCCTAACCGTAAACCTCAACCCTAAACCAAAGTTTAACCGTTAAACCTAAGAGTAACCTTTAACCCTAACCTTAATACCTAACCCTAAGCCCTCACCCTAACACTAAACTTCATCCTTAACCCTAACCAGAATCCTAACCCTAAATCTAATTCTCAGACTTCTTGCTTTCTTAGAGTTTAGAAAGCCTGCAATCCTCCCATGCGATGTGTGAAAGGAGGCTCTACCACTGTGTCCTGCATGAAACCCTTGAGCCCATACGAAGAGTATGATAGAGTGGGTTCCCGGGTACAATCCTAGCCCCCTAAACTCCCCCCGCCCGCCTAATGCAGACAGGGCCCGTGCGCTAAGCATAAACAATACCTTTAACAGATAACCCTAACCCTGAACATAACACGCAACCCTGTACCTATTTCGCCCCTTAACACGTATACCTCACCGTGCGCCTAACTTTAACCTCTTATCCTAACGTTAATGCATAACCCATTTCCTGACAACAACCCCTATCCCATAATTCTAACCCTATCTCCTAGTCATCACTGTGACACCTAATCACTAACCCTAATTCTAAACCGCTAACCCTAACCGTTACCCTACCTACAACCCTAACACAGACAGTAACCCTTACTTCTAACCCCAACGCTATGCCTAACAAAAACCCTAACCCTTGACCCTAACCCTTCACCCTAACCCCTAAGCCTTACCCTAACCCTTAACCCTAATCCTAATCCTAACCATTAAACCTAACCCTAGCTCTGAAAGCTAACCCAAAACCTTACCCTCACGACTAGACCTAACCCTGACACTAACCTAACACCTAACCCTAACCAGAACCCCTAAAGCTAACCCTGAACCCTATCCCTAACCCCAGCAGTAAACTTTAACCCTAAACCTAAGCCCAACCCGTAACCCTAATCCTATCCTTTTGCCCTAAAACTAACCCCTAAACCTAACCACTGTACCTCACCCTAACTCTAACCCCAATCCTAATACTAACCATACCCCTTCATAAAACACTAACTCCTAACCGCTAACCCTAACACTAACCAAAAACCCTAATCACTAATCCCTAACCCTAACGCTTAACCTTTACCCTAACCGTTAACCCTCACCCTAAATCTTAACACAGACCCTAACTTTAACCTTTAACTCTAAGCCTAACCCTTAACCCTACAGTAAGGAAGACCCTTAATGCTAATGGGATCCCTTATCCCTAACCCTAACACTACAGCTAAAAATAACCCTAACCTTGGATCCTTAAACCTAACCCCTAACACTTACTTTAACCCCAAACCCTAACCCTAATCCTAAGCATTAAACCTAACCCTATCTCTTAACCCTAACGCTAGCCCTTACCCTAACGCCTAGATCTAACCCTAAATCTAACCTACCGCCTAATCCTAACCTTCAGCACTAATGCTAACTCTAACCGTGAACCCTAAACCTACCCGTAACCCTTAACACTAACCCTATATGTAAACCTTAACCCTGACCCTAACCATTACCCGCACCCAAGCATTTAACCCTGATTCTAACCCTAATCCTTAATGATAAACCTAACACTAAACCCTAACCCTGAGCCCAACACTTACCCTAATCCTATCCCTTAACCCTAACCCTAACCCTAATGCTACCCCCTAAACGTAACCCTAACCGTAACTAGTAAACCTAACCCTAACCTCTAACACAAACCATAGCACATAACTCTAACCCTAAAACTAACCCTAACCCTAACCCTAACCCTAAACCCTAACTCTTAACCTTAACCCTAAGCGTTAACTCTCACGCTAACCTTTAATCCTAACCCTAATCCTAATCTTCAACCCTAAACCCAACACTTAACCCTAACCCTGTACCAAACCCTAACCCCTCATCTTAACCCTAACCACAAACCTCAACCCTAAACCAAAGTGTAACCGTTAAACCTAAGAGTAACCTTTAACCCTAACCCTAATCCCTAACACTAAGCCCTCACCCTAACACTAAACTTCATCCTTAACCCTAACCAGAATCCTAACCCTAAATCTAATTCTCAGACTTCTTGCTTCCTTAGAGTTTAGAAAGCCTGCCATCCTCCCATGCCATGCGTGAAAGGAGGCTCTACCACTGTGTCCTGCATGAAACCCACGAGCCCATACCCAGAGTATGATAGAGTGGGTTCCCGGGTACAATCCCAGCCCCCTAAACTCCCCCTGCCCGCCTAATGCAGACAGGGCCCGTGCGCTAAGCATAAACAATACCTTTAACAGATAACCCTAACCCTGAACATAACACCCAACCCTGTTCCTATTTCTCCCCTTAACATGTAAACCTCACCGTGCGCCTAACTTTAACCTCTTATCCTAACGTTAATGCATAACCCATTTCCTGAGAACAACCCCTATCCCATAATTCTAACCCTATCTCCTAGTCATCACTGTGACACCTAATCCCTAACCCTAATTCTAAACCGCTAACCCTAATCGTAACCCTACCTACAACCCTAACACTGACAGTAACCCTTACATCTAACCCCAACGCTATGCCTAACAAAAACCCTAACCCTTTACCCTAACCCTTCACCCTAACCCCTAAGCCTTACAATAACCCTTAATCCTAATCCTAATCCTAAACATTAAACCTAACCCTAGCTCTTAAAGCTAACCCTAAACCTTACCCTCACGACTAGACCTAACCCTGACACTAACCTAACACCTAACCCTAACCCGAACCCCTAAAGCTAACCCTGAACCTTATTGCTAACCCTAGCAGTAAACTTTAACCCTAAACCTAAGCCCAACCCGTAACCCTAATCCTATCCTTTTACCCTAAAACTAACCCCTAAACCTAACCCCTATACCTCACCCTAACTCTAAACCCAATCCTAATTCTAACCATACCCCTTCATAAAACACTAACTCCTAACCGCTAACCCTAACACTAACCAAAAACCATAATCACTAATCCCTAACCCTGACGCTTAACCTTTACCCTAACCTTTAACCCTCACCCTAAATCTTAACACTGACCCTAACCTTAACCTTTAACTCTAAGCCTAACCCTTAACCCTACAGTAAGGAAGACCCTTAATGCTAATGGGATCCCTTATCCCTAACCCTAACACTACAGCTAAAAATAACCCTAACCTTGGATCCTTAAACCTAACCCCTAACACTTACATTAACCCCAAACACTAACCCTAATCCTAAGCATTAAACCTAACCCTATCTCTTAACCCTAACGCTAGCCCTTACCCTAACGCCTAGATCTAACCCTAAGTCTAACCTACCGCCTAATCCTAACCTTAAGCCCTAATGCTAACATTAACCCTGAACCCTAAACCTACCCGTAACCCTTTACACTAACCCTATCCGTGAACCTTAACCCTGACCCTAATCATTACCCGCACCCAAGCGTTTAACCCTGACCCTAACCCTAATCCTTAATGCTAACCTTAACACTAAAGCCTAAGCCTAAGCCCAACACTTAACCCTAATCCTTTCCCTTAACCCTAACCCTAACCCTAATGCTAACCCCTAAACGTAACCATAACCGTGACCAGTAAACCTAACCCTAAACTCTAACACAAACCATAGCACATAACTCTAACCCTAAAACTAACCCTAACCCTAACCCTAACCCCTAACTCTTAACCTTAACCCTAAGCGTTAACTCTCACGCTAACCTTTAATCCTAACCCTAATCCTAATCTTCAACCGTAAACATAACACTTAAGCCTAACCCTGTACCAAACCATAACCCCTCATCTTAACCCTAACCGTAAACCTCAACCCTAAACCAAAGTTTAACCGTTAAACCTAAGAGTAACCTTTAACCCTAACCCTAATCCCTAACCCTAAGCCCTCACCCTAACACTAATCTTCATCCTTAACCCTAACCAGAATCCTAACCCTAAATCTAATTCTCAGACTTCTTGCTTCCTTAGAGTTTAGAAAGCCTGCCATCCTCCCATGCCATGCGTTAAAGGAGGCTCTACCACTGTGTCCTGCAAGAAACCTACAGGCCCATACCCAGAGTATGATAGAGTGGGTTCCCGGGTACAATCCCAGCCCCCTAAACTCCCCCCGCCCGCCTAATGCAGACAGGGCCCTTGCGCTAAGCATAAACAATACCTTTAACAGATAACCCTAACCCTGAACATAACACCCAACCCTGTTCCTATTTCTCCCCTTAACACGTAAACCTCACCGTGCGCCTAACATTAACCTCTTATCCTAACGTTAATGCATAATCCATTTCCTGAGAACAACCCCATCCCATAATTCTAACCCTATCTCCTAGTCATCACTGTGACACCTAATCCCTAACCCTAATTCTAAACCGCTAACCCTAACCGTAACCCTACCTACAACCCTAACACTGACAGTAACCCTTACTTCTAATCCCAACGCTATGCCTAACAAAAACCCTAACCCTTGACCCTAACCCTTCACCCTAACCCCTAAGCCTTACCCTAACCCTTAACCCTAATCCTAATCCTAACCATTAAACCTAACCCTAGCTCTTAAAGCTAACCCTAAACCTTACCCTCACGACTAGACCTAACCCTGACACTAACCTAACACCTAACCCTAACCAGAACCCCTAAAGCTAACCCTGAACCCTATACTTAACCCCAGCAGTAAATTTTAACCCTAAAACTAAGCACAACCCGTAACCCTAATCCTATCCTTTTACCCTAAAACTTACCCCTAAACCTAACCCCTATACCTCACCCTAACTCTAACCCCAATCCTAATTCTAACCATACCCCTTCATAAAACACTACCTCCTAACCGCTAACCCTAACACTAACCAAAAACCCTAATCACTAATCTCTAACCCTAACGCTTAACCTTTACCCTAACCGTTAACCCTCACCCTAAATCTTAACACTGACCCTAACCTTAACCTTTAACTCTAAGCCTAACCCTTAACGCTACAGTAAGGAAGACCCTTAATGCTAATGGGATCCCTTGTCCCTAACCCTAACACTACAGCTAAAAATAACCCTAACCTTGGATCCTTAAACCTAACCCCTTACACTTACTTTAACCCCAAACCCTAACCCTAATCCTAAGCATTAAACCTAACCCTATCTCTTAACCCTAACGCTAGCCCTTACCCTAACGCCTAGATCTAACCCTAAATCTAACCTACCGCCTAATCCTAACCTTAAGTACTAATGCTAACACTAACCTTGAACCCTAAACCTACCCGTAACCCTTAACACTAACCCTATCCGTGAAACTTAACCCTGACCCTAACCATTACCCGCACCCAAGCATTTAACCCTGACCCTAACCCTAATCCTTAATGCTAACCCTAACACTAAACCCTAACCCTAAGCCCAACACTTTTCCCTAATCCTATCCCTTAAACCTAACCCTAACCCTAATGCTACCCCCTAAACGTAACCCTAACCGTGACCAGTTAAACTAACTCTAACCTCTAACACAAACCATAGCACATAACTCTAACCCTAAAACTAACCCTAACCCTAACCCTAACCCCAAACTCATAACCTTAACCCTAAGCGTTAACTCTCACGCTAACCTTTAATCCTAACCCTAATCCTAATCTTCAACCCTAAACCTAACACTTAACCCTAACCCTGTACCAAACCCTAACCCCTCATCTTAACCCTAACCGTAAACCTCAACCCTAAACCAAAGTGTAACTGTTAAACCTAAGAGTATCCTTTAACCCTAACCCTTATCCCTAACCCTAAGCCCTCACCCTAACACTAAACTTCATCCTTAACCCTAACCAGAATCCTAACCCTAAATCTAATTCTCAGACTTCTTGCTTCCTTAGAGTTTAGAAAGCCTGCCATCCTCTCATGCCATGCGTGAAAGGAGGCTCTACCACTGTGTCCTGCATGAAACCCACGGGCCCATACCCAGAGTATGATAGAGTGGGTTCCCGGGTACAATCCCAGCCCCCTAAACTCCCCCTGCCCGCCTAATGCAGACAGGGCCCGTGCGCTAAGCATAAACAATACCTTTAACAGATAACCCTAACCCTGAACATAACACCCAACCCTGTTCCTATTTCTCCCCTTAACACGTAAACCTCACCGTGCGCCTAACTTTAACCTCTTATCCTAACGTTAATGCATAACCCATTTCCTGAGAACAACCCCTATCCCATAATTCTAACCCTATCTCCTAGTCATCACTGTGACACCTAATCCCTAACCCTAATTCTAAACCGCTAACCCTAACCGTAACCCTACCTACAACCCTAACACTGACAGTAACCCTTACTTCTAACCCCAACGCTATGCCTAACAAAAACCCTAACCCTTGACGCTAACCCTTCACCCTAACCCTTAAGCCTTACCCTAACCCTTAACCCTAATGCTAATCCTAACCATTAAACCTAACCCTAGCTCTTAAAGCTAACCCTAAACCTTACCCTCACGACTAGACCTAACCCTGACAATAACCTAACACTTAACCTTAACCAGAACCCCTAAAGCTAACCCTGAACCCTATCCCTAACCCTAGCAGTAAACTTTAACCCTAAACCTTAGCCCAACCTGTAACCCTAATCCTATCCTTTTACCCTAAAACTAACCCCTAAACCTAACCCCTATTCCTCACCCTAACTGTAACCCCAATCCTAATTCTAACCATACCCCTTCATAAAACACTAACTCCTAACCGCTAACCCTAACACTAACCAAAAACCCTAATCACTAATCCCTAACCCTAACGCTTAACTTTTACCCTAACCGTTAACCCTCACCCTGAATCTTAACACTCACCCTAACCTTAACCTATAACTCTAAGCCTAACCCTTAACCCTACAGTAAAGAAGACCCTTAATGCTAATGTGTTCCTTATCCCTAACCCTAACACTACAGCTAAAAATAACCCTAACCTTGGATCCTTAAACCTAACCCCTAACACTTACTTAACCCCAAACCCTAACCCTAATCCTAAGCATTAAACCTAACCCTATCTCTTAACCCTAACGCTAGCCCTTACCCTAACGCCTAGATCTAACCCTAAATCTAACCTACCACCTAATCCTAACCTTAAGCCCTAATGCTAACACTAACCCTGAACCCTAAACCTACCCGTAACCCTTAACACTAACCCTATCCGTGAACCTAAACCCTGACCCTAAGCATTACCCGCACCCAAGCATTTAACCCTGATTCTAACCCTAATCCTTAATGCTAACCTTAACACTAAACCCTAACCCTAAGCCCAACACTTAACCCTAATCCTATCCCTTAACCCTAACCCTAACCCTAACCCTAATGCTAATCCCTAAACGTAACCCTAACCATGACCAGTAATGCTAACCCTAACCTCTAACACAAACCATAGCACATAATTCTAACCCTAAAACTAACCCTAACCCTAACCCTAAACCCTAACTCTTAACCTTAACCCTAAGCGTTAACTCTCACGCTAACCTTTAATCCTAACCCTAATCCTAATCTTCCACCCTAAACCTAACACTTAACCCTAACCCTGTACCAAACCCTAACCGCTCATCTTAACCCTAACCGTAAACCTCAACCCTAAACCAAAGTGTAACCGTTAAACCTAAGAGTAACTTTTAACCCTAACCCTAATCCCTAACCCTAAGCCCTCACCCTAACACTAAACTTCATCCTTCACCCTAACCAGAATCCTAACCCTAAATCTAATTCTCAGACTTCTCGCTTTCTTAGAGTTTAGAATGCCTGCAATCCTCCCGTGCCATGCATGAAAGGAGGCTCTACCACTGTGTCCTGCATGAAACCCACGGGCCCATACCCAGAGTATGATAGAGTGGGTTCCCGGGTACAATCCCAGCCCCCTAAACTCCCCCCTCCCGCCTAATGTAGACAGGGCCCGTGCGCTAAGCATAAACAATACCTTTAACAGATAACCCTAACCCTGAACATAACACCCAACCCTGTTCCTATTTCTCCCCTTAACACGTAAACCTCACCGTGCGCCTAACTTTAACCTCTTATCCTAACGTTAATGCATAACCCATTTCCTGAGAACAACCCCTATCCCATAATTCTAACCCTATCTCCTAGTCATCACTGTGACACCTAATCCCTAACCCTAATTCTAAACCGCTAACCCTAACCGTACCCCTACCTACAACCCTAACACTGACAGTAACCCTTACTTCTAACCCCAACGCTATGCCTAACAAAAACCCTAACCCTTGACCCTAACCCTTCACCCTAACCCCTAAGCCTTACCCTAACCCTTAACCCTAATCCTAATCCTAACCATTAAACCTAACCGTAGCTCTTAAAGCTAACCCTAAACCTTACCCTCACGACTATACCTAACCCTGACACTAACCTAACATCTAACCCTAACCAGAACCCCTAAAGCTAACCCTGAACCCTATCCCTAACCCTAGCAGTAAACTTTAACCCTAAACCTAAGCCCAACCCGTAACCCTAATCCTATCCTTTTACCCTAAAACTAACCCCTAAACCTAACCCCTATACCTCACCCTAACTCTAACCCCAATCCTAATTCTAACCATACCCCTTCATAAAACACTAACTCCTAACCGCTAACACTAACACTAACCAAAAACCCTAATCACTATTCCCTAACCCTAACGCTTAACCTTTACCCTGACCGTTAACCATCACCCTAAATCTTAACACTGACCCTAACCTTAACCTTTAACTCTAAGCCTAACCCTTAACCCTACAGTAAGGAGGACCCTTAATGCTAATGGGATCCCTTATCCCTAACCCTAACACTACAGCTAAAAATAACCCTAACCTTGGATCCTTAAACCTAACCCCTAACACTTACTTTAACCCCAAACCCTAACCCTAACCCTAAGCATTAAACCTAACCCTATCTCTTAACCCTAACGCTAGCCGTTACCCTAATGCCTAGATCTAAACCTAAATCTAACCTACCGCCTAATCCTAACCTTAAGCCCTAATGCTAACACTAACCCTGAACCCTAAACCTACCCGTAAACCTTAACACTAACCCTATCCGTCAACCTTAACCCTGACCCTAACCATTACCCGCACCCAAGCATTTAACCCTGACCCTAACCGTAATCCTTAATGCTAACCCTAACACTAAACCCTAACCCTAAGCCCAACAATTATCCCTAATCCTATCCCTTAACCCTAACCCTAACCCTAATGCTACCCCCTAAACTTAACCCTAACCGTGACCAGTAAACCTAACACTAACCTCTAGCACAAACCGTAACACATAACTCTAACCCTAAAACTAACCCTAACCCTAACCCTAACCCTAAACCCTAACTCTTAACCTTAACACTAAGCGTTAACTCTCACGCTAACCTTTAATCCTAACCCTAATCCTAATCTTCAACCCCAAACCTAACACTTAACCCTAACCCTGTATCAAACCCTAACCACTCATCTTAACCCTAACCGTAAACCACAACCCTAAACCAAAGTGTAACCGTTAAACCTAAGAGTAACCTTTAACCCTAACCCTATTACCTAACCTTAAGCCCTCACCCTAACACTAAACTTCATCCTTAACCCTAACCAGAATCCTAACCCTAAATCTAATTCTCAGACTTCTTGCTTTCTTAGAGTTTAGAAAGCCTGCAAACCTCCCATGCCGTGCGTGAAAGGAGGCTCTACCACTGTGTCCTGCATGAAACCCACAGGCCCATACCCAGAGTATGATAGAGTGGGTTCCCGGGTACAATCCCAGCCCCCTAAACTCCCCCCGCCCGCCTAATGCAGACAGGGCCCGTGCGCTAAGCATAAACAATACCTTTAACAGATAACCCTAACCCTGAACATAACACCCAACCCTGTTCCTATTTCTCCCCTTAACACGTAAACCTCACCGTGCGCCTAACTTTAACCTCTTATCCTATCGTTAATGCATAACCCATTTCCTGAGAACAACACCTATCCCATAATTCTAACCCTATCTGCTAGTCATCACTGTGACACCTAATCCCTAACCCTAATTCTAAACCGCTCACCCTAACCGTAACCCTACCTACAACCCTAACACTGACAGTAACCCTTACTTCTAACCCCAACGCTATGCCTAACAAAAACCCTAACCCTTGACCCTAACCCTTCACCCTAACCCCTAAGCCTTACCCTAACCCTTAACCCTAATCCTAATCCTAACCATTAAACCTAACCCTAGCTCTTAAAGCTAACCCTAAACCTTACCCTCACGACTAGACCTAACCCTGACACTAACCTAACACCTAACCCTAACCAGAACCCCTAAAGCTGACCCTGAACCCTATCCCTAACCCCAGCAGTAAATTTTAACCCTAAACCTAAGCCCAACCCGTAACCCTAATCCTATCCTTTTACCCTAAAACTAACCCCTAAACCTAACCCCTATACCTCACCCTAACTCTAACCCCAATCCTAATTCTAACCATACCCCTTCATAAAACACTGACTCCTAACCGCTAACCCTAACACTAACCAAAAACCCTAATCACTAATCCCTAACCCTAACGCTTAACCTTTACCCTAACCGTTAACCCTCACCATAAATCATAACCGTGACCCTAACATTAACCTTTAACTCTAAGCCTAACCCTTAACCTACAGTAAGGAAGACCCTTAATGATAATGGGATCCCTTATCCCTAACCCTAACAGTACAGCTAAAAATAACCCTAACCTTGGATCCTTAAACCTAACCCCTAACACTTACTTTAACCCCAAACCCTAACCCTGATCCTAAGCATTAAACCTAACACTATCTCTTAATCCTAACGCTAGCCCTTACCCTAACGCCTAGATCTAACCCTAAATCTAACCTACCGCCTAATCCTAGCCTTAAGCTCTAATGCTAACACTACCCCTGAACCCTAAACCTACCCGTAACCCTTAACACTAACCCTATCCGTGAACCTAAACCCTGACCCTAACCAATACCCGCACCCAAGCATTTAACCCTGACCCTAACCCTAATCCTTAATGCTAACCTTAACACAACCCTAACCCTAAGCCCAACACTTAACCCTAATCCTATCCCTTAACCCTAACCCTAACCGTAATGCTACCCCCTAAACGTAACCCTAACCGTGACCAGTAAACCTAACCGTAACCTCTAACACAAACCATAGCACATAACTCTAACCCTAAAACTAACCCTAAACCCTAACTCTTAACCTTAACCCTAAGCGTTAACTCTCACACTAACCTTTAATCCTAACCCTAATCCTAATCTTCAACCCTAAACCCAACACTTAACCCTAACCCTGTACCAAACCCTAACCCCTCATCTTAACCCTAACCGTAAACCTCAACCCTAAACCAAAGTGTAACCGTTAAAACTAAGAGTAAACTTTAACCCTAACCCTACTCCCTAACCCTAAGCCCTCACCCTAACACTAAACTTCATCCTTATCACTAACCAGAATCCTCACCCTAAATCTAATTCTCACACTTCTTGCTTTCTTAGAGTTTAGAAAGCCTGCAATCCTCCCATGCCATGCGTGAAAGGAGGCTCTACCACTGTGTCCTGCATGAAACCCACGGGCCCATACCTAGAGTATGAAAGAGTGGGTTCCCGGGTACAATCCCAGCCCCCTAAACACCCCCGTCCGCCTAATGCAGACAGGGCCCGTGCGCTAAGCATAAACAATACCTTTAACAGATTACCCTAACCCTGAACATAACACCCAACCCTGTTCCTATTTCTCCCCTTAACACGTAAACCTCACCGTGCGCCTAACTTTAACCTCTTATCCTAACGTTAATGCATAACCCATTTCCTGAGAACAACCCCATCCCATAATTCTAACCCTATCTCCTAGTCATCACTGTGACACCTAATCCCTAACCCTAATTCTAAACCGCTAACCCTAACCGTAACCCTACCTACAACCCTAACACTGACAGTAACCCTTACTTCTAACCCCAACGCTATGCCTAACAAAAACCCTAACCCTGGACCCTAACCCTTCACCCTAACCCCTAAGCCTTACCCTAACCCTTAACCCTAATCCTAATCCTAACCATTAAACCTAACCCTAGCTCTTAAAGCTAACCCTAAACCTTACCCTCACGACTAGACCTAACCCTGACACTAACCTAACACCTAACCCTATCCGGAATCCCGAAAGCTAACCCTGAACCCTATCCCTAGCCCTAGCAGTAAACTTTAACCCTAAACATAAGCACAACCCGTAACCCTAATCCTATCCTTTTACCCTAAAACTAACCCCTAAACCTAACCCCTATACCTCACCCTAACTCTAACCCCAGTCCTAATTCTAACCATACCCCTTCATAAAACACTAACTCCTAACCGCTAACCCTAACACTAACCAAAAACCCTAATCACTAATCCCTAACCCTAACGCTTAACCTTTACGCTAACCGTTAACCCTCACCCTAAATCTTAACCCTGACCCTAACCTTAACCTTTAACTCTAAGCCTAACCCTTAACCCTACAGTAAGGAAGACCCTTAATGCTAATGGGATCCCTTATCCCTAACCCTAACACTACAGCTAAAAATAACCCTAACCTTGGATCCTTAAACCTAACCCCTAACACTTACTTTAACCCGAAACCCTAACCCTGATCCTAAGCATTAAACCTAACCCTATCTCTTAACCCTAACGCTAGCCCTTACCCTAACGCCTAGATCTAACCCTAAATCTAACTTACCGCCTAATCGTAACCTTAAGCCCTAATGCTAACACTAACCCTGAACCCTAAACCTACCCGTGACCCTTAACACTAACCCTATCCGTGAACCTTAACCCTGACCCTAACGATTACCCGCACCCAAGCATTTAACCCTGACCCTAACCCTAATCCTTAATGCTAACCTTAACACTAAACCCTAACCCTAAGCCCAACACTTAACCCTAATCCTATCCCTTAACCCTAACCCTAACCCTAACCCTAATGCTACCCCCTAAACTTAACCCTAACCGTGACCAGTAAACCTAACACTAACCTCTAGCACAAACCGTAACACATAACTCTAACCCTAAAACTAACCCTAACCCTAACCCTAACCCTAAACCCTAACTCTTAACCTTAACACTAAGCGTTAACTCTCACGCTAACCTTTAATCCTAACCCTAATCCTAATCTTCAACCCCAAACCTAACACTTAACCCTAACCCTGTATCAAACCCTAACCACTCATCTTAACCCTAACCGTAAACCACAACCCTAAACCAAAGTGTAACCGTTAAACCTAAGAGTAACCTTTAACCCTAACCCTATTACCTAACCTTAAGCCCTCACCCTAACACTAAACTTCATCCTTAACCCTAACCAGAATCCTAACCCTAAATCTAATTCTCAGACTTCTTGCTTTCTTAGAGTTTAGAAAGCCTGCAAACCTCCCATGCCGTGCGTGAAAGGAGGCTCTACCACTGTGTCCTGCATGAAACCCACAGGCCCATACCCAGAGTATGATAGAGTGGGTTCCCGGGTACAATCCCAGCCCCCTAAACTCCCCCCGCCCGCCTAATGCAGACAGGGCCCGTGCGCTAAGCATAAACAATACCTTTAACAGATAACCCTAACCCTGAACATAACACCCAACCCTGTTCCTATTTCTCCCCTTAACACGTAAACCTCACCGTGCGCCTAACTTTAACCTCTTATCCTATCGTTAATGCATAACCCATTTCCTGAGAACAACACCTATCCCATAATTCTAACCCTATCTGCTAGTCATCACTGTGACACCTAATCCCTAACCCTAATTCTAAACCGCTCACCCTAACCGTAACCCTACCTACAACCCTAACACTGACAGTAACCCTTACTTCTAACCCCAACGCTATGCCTAACAAAAACCCTAACCCTTGACCCTAACCCTTCACCCTAACCCCTAAGCCTTACCCTAACCCTTAACCCTAATCCTAATCCTAACCATTAAACCTAACCCTAGCTCTTAAAGCTAACCCTAAACCTTACCCTCACGACTAGACCTAACCCTGACACTAACCTAACACCTAACCCTAACCAGAACCCCTAAAGCTGACCCTGAACCCTATCCCTAACCCCAGCAGTAAATTTTAACCCTAAACCTAAGCCCAACCCGTAACCCTAATCCTATCCTTTTACCCTAAAACTAACCCCTAAACCTAACCCCTATACCTCACCCTAACTCTAACCCCAATCCTAATTCTAACCATACCCCTTCATAAAACACTGACTCCTAACCGCTAACCCTAACACTAACCAAAAACCCTAATCACTAATCCCTAACCCTAACGCTTAACCTTTACCCTAACCGTTAACCCTCACCATAAATCATAACCGTGACCCTAACATTAACCTTTAACTCTAAGCCTAACCCTTAACCTACAGTAAGGAAGACCCTTAATGATAATGGGATCCCTTATCCCTAACCCTAACAGTACAGCTAAAAATAACCCTAACCTTGGATCCTTAAACCTAACCCCTAACACTTACTTTAACCCCAAACCCTAACCCTGATCCTAAGCATTAAACCTAACACTATCTCTTAATCCTAACGCTAGCCCTTACCCTAACGCCTAGATCTAACCCTAAATCTAACCTACCGCCTAATCCTAGCCTTAAGCTCTAATGCTAACACTACCCCTGAACCCTAAACCTACCCGTAACCCTTAACACTAACCCTATCCGTGAACCTAAACCCTGACCCTAACCAATACCCGCACCCAAGCATTTAACCCTGACCCTAACCCTAATCCTTAATGCTAACCTTAACACAACCCTAACCCTAAGCCCAACACTTAACCCTAATCCTATCCCTTAACCCTAACCCTAACCGTAATGCTACCCCCTAAACGTAACCCTAACCGTGACCAGTAAACCTAACCGTAACCTCTAACACAAACCATAGCACATAACTCTAACCCTAAAACTAACCCTAAACCCTAACTCTTAACCTTAACCCTAAGCGTTAACTCTCACACTAACCTTTAATCCTAACCCTAATCCTAATCTTCAACCCTAAACCCAACACTTAACCCTAACCCTGTACCAAACCCTAACCCCTCATCTTAACCCTAACCGTAAACCTCAACCCTAAACCAAAGTGTAACCGTTAAAACTAAGAGTAAACTTTAACCCTAACCCTACTCCCTAACCCTAAGCCCTCACCCTAACACTAAACTTCATCCTTATCACTAACCAGAATCCTCACCCTAAATCTAATTCTCACACTTCTTGCTTTCTTAGAGTTTAGAAAGCCTGCAATCCTCCCATGCCATGCGTGAAAGGAGGCTCTACCACTGTGTCCTGCATGAAACCCACGGGCCCATACCTAGAGTATGAAAGAGTGGGTTCCCGGGTACAATCCCAGCCCCCTAAACACCCCCGTCCGCCTAATGCAGACAGGGCCCGTGCGCTAAGCATAAACAATACCTTTAACAGATAACCCTAACCCTGAACATAACACCCAACCCTGTTCCTATTTCTCCCCTTAACACGTAAACCTCACCGTGCGCCTAACTTTAACCTCTTATCCTAACGTTAATGCATAACCCATTTCCTGAGAACAACCCCATCCCATAATTCTAACCCTATCTCCTAGTCATCACTGTGACACCTAAACCCTAACCCTAATTCTAAACCGCTAACCCTAACCGTAACCCTACCTACAACCCTAACACTGACAGTAACCCTTACTTCTAACCCCAACGCTATGCCTAACAAAAACCCTAACCCTTGACCCTAACCCTTCACCCTAACCCCTAAGCCTTACCCTAACCCTTAACCCTAATCCTAATCCTAACCATTAAACCTAACCCTAGCTCTTAAAGCTAACCCTAAACCTTACCCTCACGACTAGACCTAACCCTGACACTAACCTAACACCTAACCCTATCCGGAATCCCGAAAGCTAACCCTGAACCCTATCCCTAGCCCTAGCAGTAAACTTTAACCCTAAACATAAGCACAACCCGTAACCCTAATCCTATCCTTTTACCCTAAAACTAACCCCTAAACCTAACCCCTATACCTCACCCTAACTCTAACCCCAGTCCTAATTCTAACCATACCCCTTCATAAAACACTAACTCCTAACCGCTAACCCTAACACTAACCAAAAACCCTAATCACTAATCCCTAACCCTAACGCTTAACCTTTACGCTAACCGTTAACCCTCACCCTAAATCTTAACCCTGACCCTAACCTTAACCTTTAACTCTAAGCCTAACCCTTAACCCTACAGTAAGGAAGACCCTTAATGCTAATGGGATCCCTTATCCCTAACCCTAACACTACAGCTAAAAATAACCCTAACCTTGGATCCTTAAACCTAACCCCTAACACTTACTTTAACCCGAAACCCTAACCCTGATCCTAAGCATTAAACCTAACCCTATCTCTTAACCCTAACGCTAGCCCTTACCCTAACGCCTAGATCTAACCCTAAATCTAACTTACCGCCTAATCGTAACCTTAAGCCCTAATGCTAACACTAACCCTGAACCCTAAACCTACCCGTGACCCTTAACACTAACCCTATCCGTGAACCTTAACCCTGACCCTAACGATTACCCGCACCCAAGCATTTAACCCTGACCCTAACCCTAATCCTTAATGCTAACCTTAACACTAAACCCTAACCCTAAGCCCAACACTTAACCCTAATCCTATCCCTTAACCCTAACCCTAACCCTAACCCTAATGCTACCCCCTAAACTTAACCCTAACCGTGACCAGTAAACCTAACACTAACCTCTAGCACAAACCGTAACACATAACTCTAACCCTAAAACTAACCCTAACCCTAACCCTAACCCTAAACCCTAACTCTTAACCTTAACACTAAGCGTTAACTCTCACGCTAACCTTTAATCCTAACCCTAATCCTAATCTTCAACCCCAAACCTAACACTTAACCCTAACCCTGTATCAAACCCTAACCACTCATCTTAACCCTAACCGTAAACCACAACCCTAAACCAAAGTGTAACCGTTAAACCTAAGAGTAACCTTTAACCCTAACCCTATTACCTAACCTTAAGCCCTCACCCTAACACTAAACTTCATCCTTAACCCTAACCAGAATCCTAACCCTAAATCTAATTCTCAGACTTCTTGCTTTCTTAGAGTTTAGAAAGCCTGCAAACCTCCCATGCCGTGCGTGAAAGGAGGCTCTACCACTGTGTCCTGCATGAAACCCACAGGCCCATACCCAGAGTATGATAGAGTGGGTTCCCGGGTACAATCCCAGCCCCCTAAACTCCCCCCGCCCGCCTAATGCAGACAGGGCCCGTGCGCTAAGCATAAACAATACCTTTAACAGATAACCCTAACCCTGAACATAACACCCAACCCTGTTCCTATTTCTCCCCTTAACACGTAAACCTCACCGTGCGCCTAACTTTAACCTCTTATCCTATCGTTAATGCATAACCCATTTCCTGAGAACAACACCTATCCCATAATTCTAACCCTATCTGCTAGTCATCACTGTGACACCTAATCCCTAACCCTAATTCTAAACCGCTCACCCTAACCGTAACCCTACCTACAACCCTAACACTGACAGTAACCCTTACTTCTAACCCCAACGCTATGCCTAACAAAAACCCTAACCCTTGACCCTAACCCTTCACCCTAACCCCTAAGCCTTACCCTAACCCTTAACCCTAATCCTAATCCTAACCATTAAACCTAACCCTAGCTCTTAAAGCTAACCCTAAACCTTACCCTCACGACTAGACCTAACCCTGACACTAACCTAACACCTAACCCTAACCAGAACCCCTAAAGCTGACCCTGAACCCTATCCCTAACCCCAGCAGTAAATTTTAACCCTAAACCTAAGCCCAACCCGTAACCCTAATCCTATCCTTTTACCCTAAAACTAACCCCTAAACCTAACCCCTATACCTCACCCTAACTCTAACCCCAATCCTAATTCTAACCATACCCCTTCATAAAACACTGACTCCTAACCGCTAACCCTAACACTAACCAAAAACCCTAATCACTAATCCCTAACCCTAACGCTTAACCTTTACCCTAACCGTTAACCCTCACCATAAATCATAACCGTGACCCTAACATTAACCTTTAACTCTAAGCCTAACCCTTAACCTACAGTAAGGAAGACCCTTAATGATAATGGGATCCCTTATCCCTAACCCTAACAGTACAGCTAAAAATAACCCTAACCTTGGATCCTTAAACCTAACCCCTAACACTTACTTTAACCCCAAACCCTAACCCTGATCCTAAGCATTAAACCTAACACTATCTCTTAATCCTAACGCTAGCCCTTACCCTAACGCCTAGATCTAACCCTAAATCTAACCTACCGCCTAATCCTAGCCTTAAGCTCTAATGCTAACACTACCCCTGAACCCTAAACCTACCCGTAACCCTTAACACTAACCCTATCCGTGAACCTAAACCCTGACCCTAACCAATACCCGCACCCAAGCATTTAACCCTGACCCTAACCCTAATCCTTAATGCTAACCTTAACACAACCCTAACCCTAAGCCCAACACTTAACCCTAATCCTATCCCTTAACCCTAACCCTAACCGTAATGCTACCCCCTAAACGTAACCCTAACCGTGACCAGTAAACCTAACCGTAACCTCTAACACAAACCATAGCACATAACTCTAACCCTAAAACTAACCCTAAACCCTAACTCTTAACCTTAACCCTAAGCGTTAACTCTCACACTAACCTTTAATCCTAACCCTAATCCTAATCTTCAACCCTAAACCCAACACTTAACCCTAACCCTGTACCAAACCCTAACCCCTCATCTTAACCCTAACCGTAAACCTCAACCCTAAACCAAAGTGTAACCGTTAAAACTAAGAGTAAACTTTAACCCTAACCCTACTCCCTAACCCTAAGCCCTCACCCTAACACTAAACTTCATCCTTATCACTAACCAGAATCCTCACCCTAAATCTAATTCTCACACTTCTTGCTTTCTTAGAGTTTAGAAAGCCTGCAATCCTCCCATGCCATGCGTGAAAGGAGGCTCTACCACTGTGTCCTGCATGAAACCCATGGGCCCATACCTAGAGTATGAAAGAGTGGGTTCCCGGGTACAATCCCAGCCCCCTAAACACCCCCGTCCGCCTAATGCAGACAGGGCCCGTGCGCTAAGCATAAACAATACCTTTAACAGATAACCCTAACCCTGAACATAACACCCAACCCTGTTCCTATTTCTCCCCTTAACACGTAAACCTCACCGTGCGCCTAACTTTAACCTCTTATCCTAACGTTAATGCATAACCCATTTCCTGAGAACAACCCCATCCCATAATTCTAACCCTATCTCCTAGTCATCACTGTGACACCTAATCCCTAACCCTAATTCTAAACCGCTAACCCTAACCGTAACCCTACCTACAACCCTAACACTGACAGTAACCCTTACTTCTAACCCCAACGCTATGCCTAACAAAAACCCTAACCCTGGACCCTAACCCTTCACCCTAACCCCTAAGCCTTACCCTAACCCTTAACCCTAATCCTAATCCTAACCATTAAACCTAACCCTAGCTCTTAAAGCTAACCCTAAACCTTACCCTCACGACTAGACCTAACCCTGACACTAACCTAACACCTAACCCTATCCGGAATCCCGAAAGCTAACCCTGAACCCTATCCCTAGCCCTAGCAGTAAACTTTAACCCTAAACATAAGCACAACCCGTAACCCTAATCCTATCCTTTTACCCTAAAACTAACCCCTAAACCTAACCCCTATACCTCACCCTAACTCTAACCCCAGTCCTAATTCTAACCATACCCCTTCATAAAACACTAACTCCTAACCGCTAACCCTAACACTAACCAAAAACCCTAATCACTAATCCCTAACCCTAACGCTTAACCTTTACGCTAACCGTTAACCCTCACCCTAAATCTTAACCCTGACCCTAACCTTAACCTTTAACTCTAAGCCTAACCCTTAACCCTACAGTAAGGAAGACCCTTAATGCTAATGGGATCCCTTATCCCTAACCCTAACACTACAGCTAAAAATAACCCTAACCTTGGATCCTTAAACCTAACCCCTAACACTTACTTTAACCCGAAACCCTAACCCTGATCCTAAGCATTAAACCTAACCCTATCTCTTAACCCTAACGCTAGCCCTTACCCTAACGCCTAGATCTAACCCTAAATCTAACTTACCGCCTAATCGTAACCTTAAGCCCTAATGCTAACACTAACCCTGAACCCTAAACCTACCCGTGACCCTTAACACTAACCCTATCCGTGAACCTTAACCCTGACCCTAACGATTACCCGCACCCAAGCATTTAACCCTGACCCTAACCCTAATCCTTAATGCTAACCTTAACACTAAACCCTAACCCTAAGCCCAACACTTAACCCTAATCCTATCCCTTAACCCTAACCCTAACCCTAACCCTAATACTAACCCCTAAACGTAACCCTAACCATGACCAGTAAACCTAACCCTAACCTCTAACACAAACCATAGCACATAACTCTAACCCTAAAACTAACCCTAACCCTAACCCTAAACCCTAACTCTTAACCTTAACCGTAAGCGTTAACTCTCACGCTAACCTTTAATCCTAACCCTAATCCTAATCTTCAACCCTAAACCTAACACTTAATCCTAACCGTGTACGAAACCGTAACCCCTCATCTTAACCCTAACTGTAAACCTCAACCCTAAACCAAAGTGTAACCGTTAAACCTAAGAGTAACCTTTAACCCTAACCCTATTCCCTAACCCTGAGCCCTGACACTAACACTAAACTTCATCCTTAACCCTAACCTTAATCCTAACCCTAAATCTAATTCTCAGACTTCTTGCTTTCTTAGAGTTTAGAAAGCCTGCAATCCTCCCATGCCATGCGTGAAAGGAGGCTCTACCACTGTGTCCTGCATGAAACCCACGGGCCCATACCAAGAGTATGATAGAGTGGGTTCCCGGGTACAATCCCAGGCCCCTAAACTCCCCCTACCCGCCTAATGCAGACAGGGCCCGTGCGCTAAGCATAAACAATACCTTTAACAGATAACCCTAACCCTGAACATAACACCCAACCCTGTTCCTATTTCTCCCCTTAACACGTAAACCTCACCGTGCGCCTAACTTAACGTCTTATCCTAACGTTAATGCATAACCCATTTCCTGAGAACAACCCCTATCCCATAATTCTAACCCTATCTAGTAGTCATCACTGTGACACCTAATCCCTAACCCTAATTCTAAACCGCTAACCCTAACCGTAACCCTACCTACAACCCTAACACTGACAGTAACCCTTACTTCTAACGCCAACGCTATGCCTAACAAAAACCCTAACCCTTGACCCTAACACTTCACCCTAACCCATAAGCCTTACCCTAACCCTTAACCCTAATCCTAATCCTAAACATTAAACCTAACCCTAGCACTTAAAGCTAACCCTAAACCTAACCCTCACGACTAGACCTAACCCTGACACTAACCTAACACCTAACACTAACCAGAACCCTTAAAGCTAACCCTGAACCCTATCCCTAACCCCAGCAGTAAACTTTAACCCTAAACCTAAGCCCAACCCGTAACCCTAATCCCATCCTTTTACCCTAAAACTAACCCCTAAACCTAACCCCTATACCTCACCCTAACTCTAACCCCAATCCTAATTCTAACCATACCCCTTCATAAAACACTAACTCCTAACCGCTAACCCTAACACTAACCAAAAACCCTAATCACTAATCCCTAACCCTAACGCTTAACCTTTACCCTAACCGTTAACCCTCACCCTAAATCTTAACCCTGACCCTAACCTTAACCTTTAACTCTAAGCCTAACCCTTAACCCTTCAGTAAGGAAGACCCTTAATGCTAATGGGATCCCTTATCCCTAACCCTAACACTACAGCTAAAAATAACCCTAACCTTGGATCCTTAAACCTAACCCCTAACACTTACTTTAACCCCAAACCCTAACCCTAATCCTAAGCATTAAACCTAACCCTATCTCTTTACCCTAACGCTAGCCCTTACCCTAACGCCTAGATCTAACCCTAAATCTAACCTACCGCCTAATCCTAACCTTAAGCACTAATGCTAACACTAACCCTGAACCCTAAACCTACCCGTAACCCTTAACACTAACCCTATCCATGAACCTAAACCCTGACCCTAACCATTACCCGCACCCAAGCATTTAACCCTGACCCTAACCCTAATCCTTAATGCTAACGTTAACACTAAACCCTAACCCTAAGGCCAACACTTAACCCTAATCCTATCCCCTAACCCTAACCCTAACCCTAATGCTAACCCCTAAACGTAACCCTAACCATGACCAGTAAACCTAACCCTAACCTCTAACACAAACCATAGCACATAACTCTAACCCTAAAACTAACCCTAACCCTAACCCTAAACCCTAACTCTTAACCTTAACCCTAAGCGTTAACTCTCACACTAACCTTTAATCCTAACCCTAATCCTAATCTTCAACCCTAAACCCAACACTTAACCCTAACCCTGTACCAAACCCTAACCCCTCATCTTAACCCTAACCGTAAACCTCAACCCTAAACAAAAGTGTAACCATTAAACCTAAGAGTAACCTTTAACCCTAACCCTATTCCCTAACCCTAAGCCCTCACCCTAACACTAAACTTGATCCTTAACCCTAACCAGAATCCTAACCCTAAATCTAATTCTCAGACTTCTTGCTTTCTTAGAGTTTAGAAAGCCTGCCATCCTCCCATGCCATGCTTGAAAGGAGGCTCCACCACTGTGTCCTGCATGAAACCCACGGGCCCATACCCAGAGTATGATAGAGTGGGTTCCCGGGTACAATCCCAGCCCCCTAAACTCCCCCTACCCGCCTAATGCAGACAGGGCCCGTGCGCTAAGCATAAACAATACCTTTAACAGATAACCCTAACCCTGAACATAACACCCAACCCTGTTCCTATTTCTCCCCTTAACACGTAAACCTCACCGTGCGCCTAACTTTAACCTCTTATCCTAATGATAATGCATAACCCATTTCCTGAGAACAACCCCATCCCATAATTCTAACCCTATATCCTAGTCATCACTGTGACACCTAATCCCTAACCCTAATTCTAAACCGCTAACCCTAACCGTAACCCTACCTACAACCCTAACACTGACAGTAACCCTTACTTCTCACCTCAACGCTATGCCTAACAAAAACCCTAACCCTTGACCCTAACCCTTCACCCTAACCCCTAAGCCTACCCTAACCCTTAACCCTAATCTTAATCCTGACCATTAAACCTAAACCTAGCTCTTAAAGCTAACCCTAAACCTTACCCTCACGACTAGACCTAACCCTGACACTAACCTAACACCTAACCCTAACCAGAACCCCTAAAGCTAACCCTGAACCCTATCCCTAACCCTAGCAGTAAACTTTAACCCTAAACCTAAGCCCAACCCGTAACCCTAATCCTATCCTTTTACCCTAAAACTAACCTCTAAACCTAACCCCTATACCTCACCCTAACTCTAACCCCAATCCTAATTCTAACCATACCCCTTCATAAAACACTGACTCCTAACCGCTAACCCTAACACTAACCAAAAACCCTAATCACTAATCCCTAACCCTAACGCTTAACCTTTACCCTAACCGTTAACCCTCACCCTAAATCTTAACACTGACCCTAACCTTAACCTTTAACTCTAAGCCTAACCCTTAACCCTACAGTAAGGAAGACCCTTAATGCTAATGGGATCCCTTATCCCTAACCCTAACACTACAGCTAAAAATAACCCTAACCTTGGATCCTTAAACCTGACCCCTAACACTTACTTTAACCCCAAACCCTAACCCTAATCCTAAGCATTAAACCTAAACCTATCTCTTAACCCTAACGCTAGCCCTTACCCTAACGCCTAGATCTAACCCTAAATCTAACCTACCGCCTAATCCTAAACTTAAGCCCTAATGCTAACTCTAACCCTGAACCCTAAACCTACCCGTAACCCTTAACACTAACCGTATCCTTGAACCTTAACCCTGACCCTAACCATTACCCGCACCCAAGCATTTAACCCTGACCCTACCCCTAATCCTTAATGATAACCCTAACACTAAACCCTAACCTTAAGCCCAACACTTAACCCTAATCCTATCCCTTAAACCTAACCCTAACCCTAAACCTAATGCTACCCCCTAAACGTAACCCTAACCGTGACCAGTAAACCTAACCCTAACCTCTAACACAAACCATAGCACATAACTCTAACCCTAAAACTAACGCTAACCCTAACCCTAACCCTAAACCCTAACACTTAACCTTAACCCTACGCGTTAACTCTCACGCTAACCTTTAATCCTAACCCTAATCCTAATCTTCAACCCTAAACCTAACACTTAACCCTAACCCTGTACCAAACCCTAACCCCTCATCTTAACCCTAACCGTAAACCTCAACCCTAAACCAAAGTGTAACCGTTAAACCTAAGAGTAACCTTTAACCCTAACCCTAATCCCTAACCCTAAGCCCTCACCCTAACACTAAACTTCATCCTTAACCCTAACCATAATCCTAACCCTAAATCTTATTCTCAGACTTCTTGCTTTCTTAGAGTTTAGAAAGCCTGCAATCCTCCCATGCCATGCGTGAAAGGAGGCTCTACCACTGTGTCCTGCATGAAACCCACCTGCCCATACCCAGAGTATGATAGAGTGGGTTCCCGGGTACAATCCCAGCCCCCTAAACTCGCCCCGCCCGCCTAATGCAGACAGGGCCCGTGCGCTAAGCATAAATAATACCTTTAACAGATAACCCTAAACCTGAACATAACACCCAACCCTGTTCCTATTTCTCCCCTTAACACGTAAACCTCACCGTGCGCCTAACTTAACGTCTTATCCTAACGTTAATGCATAACCCATTTCCTGAGAACAACCCCATCCCATAATTCTAACCCTATATCCTAGTCATCACTGTGACACCTAATCCCTAACCCTAATTCCAAACCGCTAACCCTAACCGTAACCCTACCTACAACCCTAACACTGACAGTAACCCTTATTTCTAACCCCAATGCTATGCCTAACAAGAACCCTAACCCTTGACCCTAACCCTTCACCCTAACCCCTAAGCCTTACCCTAACCCTTAACCCTAATCCTAATCCTAACCATTAAACCTAACCCTAGCTCTTAAAGCTAACCCTAAACCTTACCCTCACGACTAGACCTAACCCTGACACTAACCTAACACCTAACCCTAACCCGAACCCCTAAAGCTAACCCTGAACCCTATCCCTAACCCTAGAAGTAAACTCTAACCCTAAACCTAAGCCCAACCCGTAACCCTTATCCTATACTTTTGCTCTAAAACTAACCCCTAAACCTAACCCCTATACCTCACCCTAACTCTAACCCCAATCCTAATTCTAACCATACCCTTTCATAAAACACTAACTCCTAACCGCTAACCCTAACACTAACCAAAAACCCTAATCACTAATCCCTAACCCTAATGCTTAACCTTTACCCTAACCGTTAACCCTCACCCTAAATCTTAACACTGACCCTAACCTTAACTTTTAACTCTAAGCCTAACCCTTAACCCTGCAGTAAGGAAGACCCTTAATGCTAATGGGATCCCTTATCCCTAACCCTAACACTACAGCTAAAAATAACCCTAACCTTGGATCCTTAAACCTAACCCCTAACACTTACTTTCACCCCAAACCCTAACCCTAATCCTAAGCATTAAACCTAACCCTATCTCTTAACCCTAACGCTAGCCCTTACCCTAACGCCTAGATCTAACCCTAAATCTAACCTACCGCCTAATCCTAACCTTAAGCCCTAATGCTAACTCTAACCCTGAACCCTAAACCTACCCGTAACCCTTAACACTAACCCTATCCCTTACCCCCTTACCCTAACTCTGTTAACCCTAACCCTCAACCCTGACCCTAACCTTAAACCTTAATCCTAACCATGCGTGAGATGAGCCTCTGCCTTTGTCCTGCGTGACAGTTCAAGCCCAACACCCAGGGTACGATGAAGTGGGGACACAGCCTTGCTCCACACCCATAGTGCCCCGTACGTTAGACAGGGCCCGTGCCCTAACACACACCGTTAAACGTAAGCCCTAACCCTATCACTAAACCAAACCCTTCGTAAGCTCTGAATCTAACTCCTAACAGTAACCCTAATCCCTGACCCTTACTCTTGCCTCTCACCCTAAACCTAAACCCAACCACTAAACATAATCCTAATCTCTAACCCTAACAGTAATCCTAACCCTAATTCTAAGCTAAAACTCTAACCCCTAAATCTAATCCTAGTCCCTAACACCTAACCTAACCCTAAACCGAATTCCAATTCTCTGACTTTTTCAATTCAAAAACTTAAAAAAGCCTAGAATCCACCAATGCCGTGTCTGAGATCAGCGTCCGCCCCTATGTCCTGCATGACAGGCAGGCGCCAATGCCCAGGGTACTATGGAGTGGAGTCCTGGGGTCTGTAGGCTTGCTAAACTCCAGTTTGGAAGAATTGCTATAGTCATATATAGGGATGCTTACATTTACTTATAGAAAGCAACTATTGATGTGTGATTTGTAGGCTTGCCTTACTCTAGTTTGGATGAAGAAGCTGAATCATATATAGGAATATTAGCTTTGAGTTAGAGGAAGCATCTATGGGGGGTGCTTTTTTGGCTTGTTAAACTCTGGTTTGGAAGAAGTTCGAGAGTCTTATATAGGAACGATATCATTCATTCAGAGAAAGCAATTATAGGGAGTTGGTTTGTAGCCTTGCTAAGCTCTAGTTTGGAGGAAGGCGAGAGTCATATATAGAACGCTTACGTTCACATAAAGCGTCTACGGGGGGACGGTTTCTAGGCTTCCTAAACTCTAGCTTGGAAAAAGAGGACAGTTATGTATAGGAACTCTCGGCGGGGGATTTGTAGCATTGCTAAAATCTTAGATTGGAAAAGTTGCGAGAGTCATACATAGGAATGTTAACATTCACTCAATGAAAGCAACTATAAGGGGTGCTTTCCAGGCTGGCTACACTCTAATTTGGAAAAAGTGCGACAGTCATATATAGGAAGGCTTATATTCACTCAGACAAAGCAATTATGTGTAGGTGTATAGTAGGCATGCTAACTCTAGTTTGGAAAATTTCGAGAGCCATGTATAAGAAAGCTTACAGTAACTTAGAGAAAGCAACGAACAGGGGTGGAGTGTAGACTTGCTAAACTCTAGTTTGGAGGAAGTGCCATAGTCATATATAGGAACGCTTAAATTCATTCAGAGAAAACAGCTGTCGGGGATTTGTTTGTAGACTTATTCAACTCTAGTTTGGAAGAAGTGCGAGAGACATATATAGGAATGTTTACATTGACTCAAAGAAAGCAACTATGGGGGAGTGTTATTTTGGCATGCCAGATGCTAGTTAGGAAGAAGTACAAGACTCATATATAGGAACGCTTACATTCACACAGCGAGAGCAACTACGGAGTAGTGTCAGGTAGACATATTAAAGTCTAGCTTGGGAGAAGTTCCAGAGTCCTATATAGGAAAGGTAACAGCCACTTTGAAAAAGCAAGTCTTGGCGGGTGGTTTGTAGGCCTGCAAAACCTTGTTTTGGTTGAAGTGTGAGAATCATATATGAGAACGCTTACATTCACTCAGAGAAAGCAACGATGGGGTTGTTTGTAGGCTTACTAAACTGCAGTTTAGAAGAAGCAGGAGAATCACATATAGGAGCACATACATTTTGACGCACTGAAAGTAACTATGGGGTGGTGTTTTATAGGCATGCTAAACTCTAGTTTGGATGAAGTTTGAGAATCACATATAAGAAAGCTTAGAGTCACTTAGAGAAAGCAAATCTCTGGGTGTGGAATGTAGGCCTGCTAAACTCTATTTTGGTTTAAGAGTGAGAGTCATATATGGGAAGGCTTACATTCCCTCAGAGAAAGCAACGACGGCGTGGTGGTTTATAGGCATACTAAACTCTAGTTTGGAAGAAGTAGGAGAATGATATATGGGAACGCTTACATTCGCGTAGAGAAAGCAATTATGGGGTGGCGTTTTTGTAGCCATGCTAATCTCTAGTTTGGAAGAAGTTAAGGAGTAATATATAGGAAAGGGTACAGTCATAGAAACCAACTCTCGGGGGATGTTTTGTACACCTGCAAAACTCCAGTTTGGAAGAAGGGGGAGAGTCATATTGGGGACCGCGTGCATTCACTCAGAGAAATCAACCATGGGATTGTGATTTGTAGGCATAGTCAACTCTAGTTTGGAAGAAGTACGAGAATCGTATATAGGAAAGCTTACCTTCACGCAGAGAAAGCAACTATGGAGTGATGTTTGTATGCCTACTAAAATATAGTTTGGAGGAAGTTCGAGAGCCATATCTGGGAAGCTTACAGTCACTTAGAGAAAGCAACTCTCGGGGGTGTTTCGTAGGCCTGCTAAACTCTATTTTCAATGAAGTGTTAGAATAATATATGGGAACTCAGTGAAAGCAACGTTGTGGTTGTGGTTCCTAGGCATACTAACCTGTAATTTGGAAAAAGCAAGAGAATCACATGTAGAACCGCTTACATTCCGGCACCGAATGCAACTATGGGGTGGTGTTTTGTAGGGTGCAAAACTCTAGTTTGGACGAAGTTTGAGAGTCATATATAGGAAAGTTTAAAGTCACGTAGAGAAAGCAACTCTCTGGGTGTGGAATGTAGAGTTATTTTGGTTGAAATAGTTATTTTGGTTGAAGTGTGAGAGTCATATATGGGAACGCTTACATTCACTCAGAGAAAACAACGTTTGGGTGGTGGTTTGTAGGGCATACTAAACTGTAGTTTGGAAGAAGTACGAGAGTCCTATATAGGAACACTTACATTCACACAGAGAAAGCATTTATGGCATCAGGTTTTGTAGGCATGCTAAACTGCAGTTTGGAAGAAGTTGGAGAACCTTATACAGGAAAGATTACCGTCACCTAGGGAAAGCAACTCTCGGGAGATTTTTTTGTACACATGCTAAACTCTAATTTGGATGAAGTGTGAGAGTCAAACATGGGACCGCTTACATTCCCTCAGAGAAACAACACTGGGGTGGTTTTTGTAGGCATACTAAATAGTTTGGAAGAAGTACGAGAATGATATTTGGGAATGCTTACATTCACACAGAGAAAGCAACTACGGGGTGGTGTTTTGTAAGCATGCTATAGTTTGGAAGAAGTTCTAAACCTGAACAGTCACTTAGAGAAAGCAACTCTTGGTGGGTGATTTTTAGGTCTGCTAAATTGTATTTTGAAAGAAGTACCAGAGTCATATATACTAATGATTACATTCATGCAAAGAAAAAACCATGGGGTGATGTTTTGTGGGCATGTTAACCTGTAGTTTGGAAGAAGTTGGAGAGTCTTATTTAGGAAAGCTTACAGTCACCTAGAGAAAGCAACTCTCGGGAGAGCCTTTCTTGGCCTGCTAAACTCTACTTTGCATCAATTGTGAGAGTCAAACATGGGAATGCTTTCATTCATTCAGAGAACGCAACGTTTGGGTGGTGGTTTGTAGGCATTCTAAACTGTATTTTGGAGGAAGTACGAGAGTCATGTATATGAACGCTTACATTCAGGCAGAGAAAGCAACTCTGGGGTCGTATTTTGTTGGCATGCTAAACTGTGGTTTGGAAGAAGTTCGAGAGTCTTATATAGGAAAGATTACAGTGACACAGAGAAAACAACTCTCGGAAGTTTATTGGTAGGCCTGCTAAACTCTAACTTGGATGAAATGTGAGAACACTTGCATTCATTCACTCAGAGAAAGAAACATGGTGATGGTTTGAAGGCATAATAACTGTAGTTGGGAAGAAGTAGGAGAGTCATATATATGAACCGTTACATTCACGCAGAGAACGCAACTGTGGGGTAACGATGTATGCATGTTAATCTGTAGTTTGGAGGAAGTGCGAGAGTCATATCTGGGGAAAATTACAGTCACTTAGGGAAAGGAACCATCCTGGGTTGGTTTGTAGATCTGCTAAATTCTATTTTGGAAACAGAGTGTGAGTCATATATGGGGACGCTTATGTTCACTCCTAGAAAGCAACCACTGCGTGGTGTTTTGTTGGCATGGTGTAGTTTGAAAGAAGTTGGAGATTCTTATATAGGAAAGTTTACAATCACCTAGAGAAAGCAAATCACGGGGTGTTGTTTGTAGGCCTGCTAAACTCTAATTTAGATGAAGTGAGAGAGGCATATATATGAACGCTTATATTGATGCAGAGAAAGCAACTATGGGGTGGTGTTTTGTAGGCATGCTAAAATATAATTTGGAAGAAGTTCGAAAACAGACAGTCACTTAGAGAAAGCCACTCTCGGCGGTTGATTTTTCGGTGTGCTAAATTGTATTATGAAAGAAGTACCAGAGTCATATATACAAACGCTTACATTCATGCAGAGAAAGCAACTCTGGGGTGGTGTTTTCTAGGCATGCTAAACTCTAGTTTGGACGAAGTTTGAGAATCACATATAAGAAAGCTTAGTCGCTTAAAGCAAATCTCTGGGTGTGGAATGTAGGCGTGCTAAACTCTATTTTGGTTTCAGAGTGAGAGTCATATATGGGAAGGCTTACATTCGCTCAGAGAAAGCAACGATGGTGTGGTGGTTTGTAGGCATACTGAACTCTAGTTTGGAAGATGTAGGAGAATGATATATGGGAACGCTTACATTCATGCAGAGAAAGCAATTATGGGGTGGCTTTTTTGTAGCCATGCTAATCTCTATTTTGCAAGAAGTTAAAGAGAAATATATAGGAAAGCGTACCGTCATTTATAGAAACCAACTTTCGGGGGATGGTTTGTAGGCCTGCAAAACTCTACTTTGGAAGAAGGGGGAGAATCATATGGGGGACTGGGTACATTCACTCGGAGAAATCAACGATGGGGTTGTGGTTTGTAGGCATACTAAACTCTAGTTTGGAAGAAGGACGAGAATCATATATAGGAACGCTTACATTCATGCAGAGAAAGCAACTATGGAGTGATGTTTGTATGCCTACTAAACGATAGATTGGAGGATGCTCGAGAGTCATATCTGGAAAGCTTACATTCATTTAGAGAAAGCAACTCTCTGGGGGTGGTTCGTAGGCCTGCTAAACTCTATTTTCAATGAAGTGTTCGAATCATATACAGGAACGCTTACATTCACTCAGAGAAAGCAACGTTGGGGTGGCCGTTTTTGAGCATACTAAACTCTACTTTGGAAGAGGTACGAGAGACAAATACTAACGCTTACATTAACACAGAGAAAGCAAATACGGGGTGCTGTAGTGCAGGCATGCTAAACTATAGATTAGAAGAAGTTCGAAAGCTGACAGTCACTTAGAGAAAGCAACTCTTGGCGGGTGATTTTTAGGTCTGCTAAATTGTATTTTGAAAGACGTACCAGAGTCATATACAAACGCTTACATTCATGCAGAGAAAGAAACTATGGGGTGATGTGTTGTGGGGATGCTAAACTGCAGTTTGGAAGGTGTTCGAGAGTGTTATATAGGATAGCTTACAGTCACCTAGAGAAAGCAACACTCGGGACAGCTTTACAAGCCTCTAAACACTAATTAGCAGCAATTGTGAGAGTCAAACATGGGAACGCTTACATTCACTCAGAGAACGCAACGTTTGGGTGGCTGGTTTTTAAGCATTCTAAACTGTATTTTGGAGGAAGTAGGAGAGTCATATATACGAATGCTTACATTCACGCAGAGAAAGCAACTCTGTGGTCGTATTTTGTTGGAATGCTAAACTGTGGTTTGGAAGAAGTTCGAGAGTCTTATATAGGAAAGATTACAGTAACACAGAGAAAACAACTCTCTGTAGTTTCTTGGTAGGTCTGCTAAACTGTGATTTGGATGAAGTGTGAGAACGCTTGCATTCACTCAGAGAAAGAACTTTGTCGTGGTGGTTTGTAGGAATAACAACTGTAGTTCGAAGAAGTAGGAGAGTCATATATGAACGGTTACATTCACGCAGAGAAAGCAACTGTGGGGTGGCGTATGTAATCATCATAATCTGTAGTTTGGAGGAAGTTCGAGAGTCATATCTGGGGAAAATTAGAGTCACATAGAGAAAGGAACAATCGGGGGCTGGTGTGTAGGTCTGCTAAATTCTATTTTGGAAGAAGAGTGAGAGTCATATATGGGAACGCTTATGTTCACTCAGAGAAATCAACGATGGGACGCTGTATTGTTGGCATGCTAAACTGTAGTTTGGAAGAAGTTCGAGAGTCTTATATAGGAAAGTTTACAGTCACCTAGAGAAAGCAACTCACAGGAGGTGGTTTGTAAGCCGCTAAACTCTAATTTGGATGAAGTGAAAGAGGCATACATGGATACGCTTCATTCACTCAGAGAAAGGTAAATTGGGGTGCCGGTTTGTAGGTATACTAACTCCAGTTTGGAAGAAGTACTAGAGTCATATATATGAACGCTTATATGGACGCAGAGAAAGCAACTATGGGGTGGTGTTTTGTAGGCCTGCTAAAATATAGTTTGGAAGAAGTTCGAAAGCAGACAGTCACTTAGAGAAAGCAACTCTCGGCGGTTCATTTTTCGGTCTGCTGAATTGTATTTTGAAAGAAATACCAGAGTCATATATTCAAAGGCTTACATTCATGCAGAGAAAGCAACTCTGGGGTGGTGTTTTCTAGGCATGCTAAACTCTAGTTTGGACGAAGTTTGAGAATCACATATAAGAAAGCTTAGAGTCGCTTAAAGCAAATCTCTGGGTGTGGAATGTAGGCGTGCTAAACTCTATTTTGGTTTCGGAGTGAGAGTCATATATGGGAAGGCTTACATTCACTCAGAGAAAGCAACGATGGTGTGGTGGTTTGTAGGCATACTGAACTCTAGTTTGGAAGAAGTAGGAGAATGATATATGGGAACGCTTACATTCATGCAGAGAAAGCAATTATGGGGTGGCTTTTTTGTACCCATGCTAATCTCTAGTTTGGAAGAAGTTATATAGGAAAGCGTACACTCATTTATAGAAACCAACTTTCGGGGGATGAAGGGTAGGCCTGCAAAACTCTACTTTGGAAGAAGTGGGAGAGTCATATTGGGGACCACGTACATTGACTCAGAGAAATTGAGGATGGGGTTGTGTTTTGTAGGCATACTAAACTCTAGTTTGGAGAAAGTACGAGAATCACATATAGGAACGCTTACATTCATGCAGAGAAAGCAACTATGGAGTGAGGTTTGTATGCCTACTAAACTATAGTTTGGAGGAAGTTTAGAATCTTATATAGCAAAGCTGACAGTCACCTAGAGAGAGCAACTCTTGGGAGATGGTTTCTAAGCCTGATAATTTGCACCAACTCTTAAAGTCAAGTATGGGAAGGTTTACATCCACTCAGAACGCAAGGTTTGGGTTGCAGTTTGTGGCCTTAATTGTAGTTCGGAAGAAGTAGGAAAGTCATATATATGAACGGTTACATTCACGCAGACAAACCAGCTATGGAGTGATGTGTGTATGCCTACTAAACTATAGTTTGGAGGATGTTCGAGAGTCATATCTGGAAAGCTTACAGTCATTTAGAGAAAGAAACTCTCGGGGGGTGGTTCGTAGGCCTGCTAAACTCTATTTTCAAAAAAGTGTTAAAATCATATACAGGAACGCTTACATTCACTCAGAGAAAGCAACGTTGGGGTGGCCGTTTGTGAGCATACTAAACTCTACTTTGGAAGAGGTACAAGAGACATAAATACGAACGCTTACATTAACACAGAGAAAGCAAATACGGGGTGCTGTAGTGCAGGCATGCTAAACTATAGATTGGAAGAAGTTCGAAAGCTGACAGTCACTTAGAGAAAGCAACTCTTGGCGGGTGATTTTTTAAGTCTGCTAAATTGTATTTTGAAAGACGTGTCAGAGTCTTATATACAAACGCTTACATTCATGCGTAGAAAGAAACTATGGGGTGATGTGTTGTGGGGATGCTAAACTGCAGTTTGGAAGAAGTTCGAGAGTGTTATGTAGGATAGCTTACAGTCACCTAGAGAAAGCAACACTCAGGAGAGCTTTGCAAGCCTGCTAAACTCTAACAAGCAGCGATTGTGAGAGTCAAACATGGGAACGCTTACATTCACTCAGAGAACACAACGTTTGGGTGGTGGTTTGTAGGCATAATAACTGTAGTTCGGAAGAAGTAGGAGAGTCATATATGAACGGTTACATTCACGCAGAGAAAGCAACTGTTGGGTGGCGTATGTATGCATGCTAATCTGTAGTTTGGAGGAATTTCGAGAGTCATATCTGGGGAAAATTACAGTCACTTAGAGAAAGCAACCATCGGGGGCCATTTTGTAGATCTGCTAAATTCTATTTTGAAAGAAGAATGAGAGTCATATATGGGAACGCTTATGATCACGAAGAGAAATCAACTATGGGGCGGTGTTTTGTTGGCATGCTAAACTGTAGTTTGGAAGAAGTTCGCGAGTCTTACATAGGAAAGTTTACAGTCACCCAGAGAAAGCAACTCTCGGGAGATTGTTTCTAAGCATGCTAAATTCTAGATTGCATCAATTGTGAGAGTCAAACATGGGAACGCTTACATTGACTCAGAGAACGCAACGTTTGGGTGGTGGTTTGTAAGCATTCTAAACTGTATTTTGGAGGAAGTAGGAGAGTCATATATACGAATGCTTACATTCACGCAGAGAAAGCAACTCTGTGATCGTATTTTGTTGGCATGCTAAACTGTGGTTTGGAAGAAGTTCGAGAGCCTTACATAGGAAAGATTACAGTGACACAGAGAAAAACAAATCTCTGTAGTTTGTTGGTAGGTCTGCTAAACTGTAATTTGGATGAAGTGTGAGAACGCTTGCATTCACTCACAGAAAGAACGTTGTCGTGATGGTTTGTAGGAATAAATGCTGTAGTTCAAAAGAAGTAGGAGAGTCATATATGAACGGTTACATTCACGCAGAGAAAGCAACTGTGGGGTGGCCTATGTAATCATCATAATCTAGTTTGGAGGAAGTTCGAGAGTCATATGTGGGAAAAATTAAAGTCACCTAGAGAATTGGAACCATCGGGTGTTGTGTAGGTCTGCTAAATTCTATTTTGGAAGAAGAGTGAGAGTCATATATGGGAACGCTTATGTTGACTCAGAGAAATCAACGATGGGGCGCTGTATTGTTGGCATGCTAAACTGTAGTTTGGAAGAAGTTCGAGAGTCTTATATAGGAAAGTTTACAATCACCTAGAGAAAGCAACTCACAGGAGGTGGTTTGTGGGCCGCTAAACTCTAATTTGGATGAAGTGAAAGAGGCATACATGGATACGCTTCATTCACTCAGAGAAAGGTAAATTGGGTGCCGGTTTGTAGGTATACTAACTCCAGTTTGGAAGAAGTACGAGAGTCATATATATGAACGATTATATGGACGCAGAGAAAGCAAATATGGGGTGGTGTTTTGTAGGCATGATAAAATATAATTTGGAAGAAGTTCGAAAGCTGACAGTGACTTAGAGAAAGCAACTCTTGGCGGTTGATTTTGAGGTCTGCTAAATTGTATTTTGATAGAAGTACAAGAGTCATATATAAAATCGCTTATATTTATGCTGAGAAAGAAACTATGTGGTGATGTTTTGTTGGCGTGCTGAAATGTAGTTTCGAAGAAGTTCGACAGTCTTTTATAGGAAAGCTTACAGTCCCCCAGAGGAAGCAACTTTCGAGAGATAGTTTGTAAGCCTGCTAAACTCTACTTTGCATCATTTGGAACAGTCATACTTGGGAACGCTAACATTCTCTCAGAGAACGCAACGTTTGGTTGGTTGTTTGTAAGCATACTAAACTGTATTTTGGAAGAAGTAGCAGAGTCATATATATGAGTGCTTACATTCACGCAGAGAGGGCAACTATGGGGTGGTGTTTTGTAGGCATGCAAATCTCTAGTTGCGAAGAAGTTAAGAGTAATAGGAAAGCTTACAGTCTCACAGAGAAAGCAACCCTTGGGGGCCGGTTTGTAGTTCTGCTAAATTCTATTTTGGATGAAGTGTGAATCATAAATGGGAACGCTAACATTCACTCAGAGAAAGCAAGGTTGCGGTGGTGATTTTTAGTCACACTAAACTGGAGTTTGGAGGAAGTACGAGAATAAAAGAATGCTTACATTCACTCAGAAAAAGCAACGTTGGGGAGGTGGTTGGTAGGTGTACTATACTTTGGAAGAAGTACGAGCGTGATGCATAGGAACGCTTACATTCACGCAAACTATGGGGTGGCCTTTTGTTGGCATGCTAAACTATGTCCCAAAGTCATATATAGGAAAGCTTATAGTGAGAGAAAGCAACTCTCGGGTGGTGTTTTGTAGGTCCGGCAAATTGCATTTTGAAAGCAGTCCGAGATTCATATAAGGGAAGGCCTATATCCACTCAGAGAAAGCAATGTTAGGCTGGTGGTTTGTAGGCATACTAAACTGTATTTTGGAACTCATATGTATGACTCTCACACTTGATCCAAATTAGAGTTCACCAGGCCTATAAACCACATCCTGAGAGTTGCTTTCTCTAGGTGAATGTAAGCTTTCCTATGTAAAACTCTCGAACTTCTTCCAAACTAAAGTTTAGCATGCCAACAATACACCACCGCATCGTTGCTTTCTCTGAGTGAACATAAGCATTCCCTTATATGAATCACTTTTTCCAAAATAGAATTTAGCAGACCTACAAACCAGTCCCCGATGGTTGATTTAGCTATGTGACTGTAATTTTCCCCAGATATGACTCTCAAACTTCCTCCAAAGTATAGATTAACATGCGTACATACACCACCCAACAGTTTCTTTCTCTGCGTGAATGTAACTGTTCATATATATGACTCTCCTACTTCTTCCGACCTACAGTTATTATGCCTACAAACCACCACCCAAACGTTGTGTTCTCTCCGTGAATGTAAGCTTTCCCATATTTGACTCTCACAATTGCTGCTAATTAGTGTTTAGAGGCTTGCAAAGCTGTCCCGAGTGTTGTTTTCTCTAGGTGACTGTAGCTATCCTATATAACACTCTGGAAGTCCTTTCAAACTGCAGTTTAGCATGCCAACAACACATCACCCCATAGTTTCTTTCTCTGCATAAATGTAAGCGTTTGTATATATGACTCTTGTACGTCTTTCAAAATACAATTTAGCAGACCTAAAAATCACCCGCCAAGAGTTGCTTTCTCTAAGTGACTGTCAGCTTTCGAACTTCTTCCAATCTATAGTTTAGCATGCCTGCACTACAGCACCCCGTATTTGCTTTCTCTGTGTTAATGTAAGCGTTCTTATGTATGTCTCTCGTACTTCTTCCAAAGTAGAGTTTAGTATGCTCAAAAACGGCCACCCCAACGTTGCTTTCTCTGAGTGAATGTAAGCGTTCCTGTATATGATTCGAACACTTCATTGAAAATAGAGTTTAGCAGGCCTACGAACCACTCCCAGAGAGTTGCTTTCTCTAAATGACTGTAAGCTTTCCAGATATGACTCTCGAACATCCTCCAATCTATCGTTTAGTAGGCATACAAACATCACTCCATAGTTGCTTTCTCTGCATGAGTGTAAGCGTTCCTATAAATGATTCTCGTACTTCTTCCAAACTAGAGTTTAGTATGCCTACAAACCACAACCCCATCGTTGATTTCTCCGAGTGAATATACCCAGTCCCCCATATGACTCTACCCCTTCTTCCAAAGTAGAGTTTTGCAGGCCTACAAACCATCCCCCGAAAGTTGGTTTCTATAAATGACGGTACGCTTTCCTATATATTACTCTTTAACTTCTTGCAAAATAGAGATTTGCATGGCTACAAAAAGGCCACCCCATAATTGCTTTCTCTGCATGAATGTAAGCGTTCCCATATATCATTCTCCTACTTCTTCCAAACTAGAGTTCAGTACGCCTACAAACGACCACACCATCGTTGCTTTCTCTGAGTGAATGTAAGCCTTCCCATATATGACTCTCACTCTGAAACCAAAATAGAGTTTGGCACACCTACATTCCACACCCAGAGATTTGCTTTAAGCGACTCTAAGCTTTCTTATATGTGATTCTCAAACTTCGTCCAAACTAGAGTTTAGCATGCCTAGAAACCACCCCACAGTTGCTTTCTCTGCATGAATGTAAGCGTTCATATACATGACTCTCGTACTTCCTCCAAAATACAGTTTAGAATGCCTACAAACCACCACCCAAACGTTGCGTTCTCTGAATGAATGAAAGCATTCCCATGTTTGACTCTCACAATTGATGCAAAGTAGAGTTTAGCAGGCCAAGAAAGGCTCTCCCGAGAGTTGCTTTCTCTAGGTGACTGTAAGCTTTCCTAAATAAGACTCTCCAACTTCTTCCAAACTACAGGTTAACATGCCCACAAAACATCACCCCATGGTTTTTTCTTTGCATGAATGTAAGCATTAGTATATATGACTCTGGTACTTCTTTCAAAATACAATTTAGCAGACCTAAAAATCACCCACCAAGAGTTGCTTTCTCTAAATGACTGTTCAGGTTTGGAACTTCTTCCAAACTATAGCATGCTTACAAAACACCACCCCGTAGTTGCTTTCTCTGTGTGAATGTAAGCATTCCCAAATATCATTCTCGTACTTCTTCCAAACTATTTAGTATGCCTACAAAAACCACCCCAGTGTTGTTTCTCTGAGGGAATGTAAGCGGTCCCATGTTTGACTCTCACACTTCATCCAAATTAGAGTTTAGCATGTGTACAAAAAAATCTCCCGAGAGTTGCTTTCCCTAGGTGACGGTAATCTTTCCTGTATAAGGTTCTCCAACTTCTTCCAAACTGCAGTTTAGCATGCCTACAAAACCTGACGCCATAAGTGCTTTCTCTGTGTGAATGTAAGTGTTCCTATATAGGACTCTCGTACTTCTTCCAAACTACAGTTTAGTATGCCCTACAAACCACCACCCAAACGTTGTTTTCTCTGAGTGAATGTAAGCGTTCCCATATATGACTGTCACACTTCAACCAAAATAACTCTATTTCAACCAAAATAACTCTACATTCCACACCCAGAGAGTTGCTTTCTCTACGTGACTTTAAACTTTCCTATATATGACTCTCAAACTTCGTCCAAACTAGAGTTTTGCAAGCCTACAAAACACCACCCCATAGTTGCATTCGGTGCCGGAATGTAAGCGGTTCTACGTGTGATTCTCTTGCTTCTTCTAGGAACCACAACCACAACGTTGCTTTCACTGAGTTCCCATATATTATTCTAACACTTCATTGAAAATAGAGTTTAGCAGGCCTACGAAACACCCCCGAGGGTTGCTTTCTCTAAGTGACTGTAAGCTTCCCAGATATGGCTCTCGAACTTCCTCCAAACTATATTTTAGTAGGCATACAAACATCACTCCATAGTTGCTTTCTCTGCGTGAAGGTAAGCTTTCCTATATACGATTCTCGTACTTCTTCCAAACTAGAGTTGACTATGCCTACAAATCACAATCCCATCGTTGATTTCTCTGAGTGAATGCACGCGGTCCCCAATATGACTCTCTCCCACTTCCAAACTGGAGTTTTGCAGGTGTACAAAACATCCCCCGAGAGTTGGTTTCTATGACTGTACCCTTTCCTATATATTACTCCTTAACTTCTTCCAAACTAGAGATTAGCATGGCTACAAAAACGCCACCCCATAATTGCTTTCTCTACGCGAATGTAAGCGTTCCCATATATCATTCTCCTACTTCTTCCAAACTAGAGTTTAGTATGCCTACAAACCACCACGCCGTCGTTGCTTTCTCTGAGGGAATGTAAGCCTTCCCATATATGACTCTCACTCTTAAACCAAAATAGAGTTTAGCAGGCCTACATTCCACACCCAGAGATTTGCTTTCTCTAAGTGACTCTAAGCTTTCTTATATGTGATTCTCAAACTTCGTCCAAACTTGAGTTTAGCATGCCTATAAAACTCCACCCCATAGTTACTTTCAGTGCGTCAAAATGTATGTGCTCCTATATGTGATTCTCGTGCTTCTTCCAAACTGCAGTTTAGTAAGCCTACAAACAAACCCATCATTGCTTTCTCTGAGTGAATGTAAGCGTTCTCATATATGACTCTCACACTTCAACCAAAACAGGGTTTTGCAGGCCTACAAACCACCCGCCAAAACTTGCTTTTTCAAAGTGGCTGTTACCTTTCCTATATAGGACTCTGGAACTTCTCCCAAGCTAGACTTTAATATGTCTACCTGACACTACTCCGTAGTTGCTCTCGCTGTGTGAATGTAAGCGTTCCTATATATGAGTCTTGTACCTCTTCTTAACTAACATCTGGCATGCCAAAATAACACTCCCCCATAGTTGCTTTCTTTGAGTCAATGTAAACATTCCTATATATGTCTCTCGCACTTCTTCCAAACTAGAGTTGAATAAGTCTACAAACCAATCCCCGACAGCTGTTTTCTCTGAACGAATTTAAGCGTTCCTATATATGACTATGGCACTTCCTCCAAACTAGAGTTTAGAAAGCCTGCACTCCACCCCTGTTCGTTGCTTTCTCTAAGTTACTGTAAGTTTTCCTATACATGGCTCTCAAAATTTTCCAAACTAGAGTTAGCATGCCTACTATACACCTACACATAATTGCTTTGTCTGAGTGAATATAAGCCTTCCTATATATGACTGTCGCACTTTTTCCAAATTAGAGTGTAGCCAGCCTGGAAAGCACCCCTTATAGTTGCTTTCATTGAGTGAATGTTAACATTCCTATGTATGACTCTCGCAACTTTTCCAATCTAAGATTTTAGCAATGCTACAAATCCCCCGCCGAGAGTTCCTATACATAACTGTCCTCTTTTTCCAAGCTAGAGTTTAGGAAGCCTAGAATCCGTCCCCCCGTAGACGCTTTATGTGAATGTAAGCGTTCCTATATATGACTCTCGCCTTCCTCCAAACTAGAGCTTAGCAAGCCTACAAACCGACTCCCTATAATTGCTTTCTCTGAATGAATGATATCCTTCCTATATAAGACTCTCGAACTTCTTCCAAACCAGAGTTTAACAAGCCAAAAAAGCACCCCCCATAGATGCTTCCTCTAACTCAAGGCTAATATTCCTATATATGATTCAGCTTCTTCATCCAAACTAGAGTAAGGCAAGCCTACAAATCACACATCAATAGTTGCTTTCTATAAGTAAATGTAAGCATCCCTATATATGACTATAGCAATTCTTCCAAACTGGAGTTTAGCAAGCCTACAGACCCCAGGACTCCACTCCATAGTACCCTGGGCATTGGCGCCTGCCTGTCATGCAGGACATAGGGGCGGACGCTCATCTCAGACACGGCATTGGTGGATTGTAGGCTTTTTTAAGTTTTTGAATTGAAGAACTCTGAGAATTGGAATTCAGTTTAGGGTAAGGTTAGGTGTTAGGGACTAGGAATAGATTTAGGGGTTAGGGTTTTAGGTTAGAATTAGGGTTAGGATTACTGTTAGGGTTAGAGATTAGGATTATGTTTAGTGGTTGGGTTTAGGTTTAGGGTGAGAGGCAAGAGTAAGGGTCAGGGATTAGGGTTACTGTTAGGAGTTAGATTCGGGGCTTACGAAGGGTTTGGTTTAGTGATAGGGTTAGGGCTTACGTTTAACGGTGTGTGTTAGGGCACGGGCCCCGTCTAATGTACGGGGCACTGTGGGTGTGGAGCAAGGCTGCGTCCCCACTTCATCTTACCCTGGGTGTTGGGCTTCAACTGTCACGCAGGACAAAGGCAGAGGCTCATGAAACGCATGGTTAGGATTAAGGTTTAAGGTTAGGGTCAAGGTTGAGGGTTAGGGTGAGGGTTAACAGTTAGAGTTAGGGTAAGGGGGTTAGGGATAGGGTTAGGGTTAAGGGTTAGGTTTATGGTTCAGGTTTAAGGTTAGCATTAGAGGGTAGGGTTAGTGTAACTGTAGGTCAGTGTTGCGGTTAGATCTCTAGGCATTAGGGTAAAGGTCAGGGTTAGGGTTAAGAGTTAGGGTTAAGTTTAATGGTTAAGGATTGGGATTAGGGTTGAGGGTTAGGGTTAAGATTATGGGTAATGACTCAGGATCAAAGGTTAGGGTTATTTTTAGGCGTAGGGTTAGCGTAAGGGGTTAGGGTTAGTGTTAGTGTTGTTGGTAGGGTTAAGGTTAGGGTTGGCGTTTCAGAATTAGGGATTAGGTGTTATGGTTATGGCTAGGAGTTAGCGTTAGATTTACGGTACAGGTCTTGTTCTCAGGGTGTCATGCATTAACGTTAAGATAAGGGGTTAAAGTTAGGGTTACGGTGAGCTTTACCTGTTAAGGTGAGCAGTAGGATCAGGGTTAGGTGTTATGTTCTGGGTTAGGGTTATGGGTGAGGGGTAGGGTTTATCCTTAGGGCACGGGCCCTGTATGCACTAGGAGGCGAAGTTAGGGGTCTGTGATGGTCGCTGGGAACCCACTCTATCGCACGCAGTGTATGGGCCTCTGGGTTTCATGCAGGACACTGTGGCAGAGCCGGCTTTCATGCATGGCTTAGTAGGATTGTAGGCTTTCAAAACTCTGAGAAAGCAAGAAGTCTGAGAATTAGATTTCGGGTTAGGATTACGGCACGGTTTAGGGATGAAGATTAGTGGTTAGGGTGAGGGCTTAGGGTTAGGGGTTAGGGTTAGGGTTAGGGTTGCTGGTAGGGTGAAGGTTAGGTTTGACGTTTTAGAATTAGGGATGAGGTGTTATGGTTATGACTATGGTTTAGGATTAGAATTACGGGATAGGGCTTCTTCTCAAGGTGTTATGCATTCACGTTAAGTTAAGGGGCTAAGTTAGGGTTACGGGGAGGTTTATGTTTTAAGGTGAGCAATAGGATCAGGGTTAGGTGTTATGTTCAGGGTGAGGGTTATCTGTTAGGGGTAGTGTTTATACTTAGCGTACGGGCCCTGTCTGCACTGGGCGGGGGGCGGGGGTTAGGGGGATGGGATTGTCCCCGGGAACCCACTCTATCATACGCTAGGTATGGGCTCCTGGGTTTCATGCAGGACACAGTGGCAGAGCCCCCTTTTACTCATGGCATGGGAGGATTGTAGGCTTTCTAAACTCTGAGAATTAGATTTAGGGGTAGGATTCTGGTAATGTTTAGGGATGAAGATTAGTGTCAGGGTGGGGTCTTGGGTTAGGGGTTGGGGTTAAAGGTTAGTGTTAGGTTTAACAGTTACAGTTAGGTTTACGGTTAAGTCTCAGGGTTCGGGTTAAGGTTTGGGTTTAGCGTTTGGCACAGGGGTAGGCTTCAGTGTTAGCTTCATGGTTAAAGATTAGGAGTAGGGTTAGTGTGAGGGTTAAGGGTAAGGGTCAAGATTAAGGGTTCAGGTTGGGTTTAGGCTTAGGTTTAGGGTTAGGGGTCAAGGGTTAGGATTAGGGTTAAGTGTTGGGCTTAGGGTTGGGGTTTAGTGTTAAGTTTATCGTTAAGGATTAGGGTTAGGGTCAGGGTTAAATGCTTGGGTGCGGGTAATGGTTAGGGTCAGGGTTAAGGTTTATGGATAGGGTTAGTGTTAAGGGTTTACAGGTAGGTTTAGGGTTCAGGGTTAGAGTTAGCATTAGGGCTTAAGGTTAGGATTAGGTGGTAGGTTAGATTTTAGGGTTAGATCTAGGCGTTAGAGTAAGGGTTAAGAGATAGGGTTAGGTTTAATGCTTAGGATTAGGGTTAGGGTTTGGGGTTAAAGTAAGTGTTAGGGGTTGGGTTTAAGGATCAAAGGTTAGTGTTATTTTTAGCTGTAGTGTTATGTTTAGGGATAAGGGATAAGGTTGGCGTGAGGGTTTTCCTTACTGTTAGGGTTAAGGTCAGGCTTAGATTAAAGGTTAAGGTTAGGGTCAGCGTTAAGGGTTAGGGTGAGGGTTAACGGTTACGGTAAAGGTTAAGCGTTAGTGTTAGGGATTAGCGATTAGGGTTTTTGGTAAGTGTTAGGGTTAGGAGTTAGTGTTTTATGAAGGGGTATGGTTAGAATTAGGATTGGGGTTAGTCTTAGGGTTAGGTTTAGGAGTTAGGTTTAGGGTAAAAGGATAGGATTAGGGTTAAGGGTTGGGCTCAGGTTTAGGGTTAAAGTTTAGTGTTAGGGTTAATGTTTAGTGTTATGGTCCAGTTTAAGTGTTAGGGTGAGGGTTAACGGTTAGGATTAGGCTTAGAGGTTGGGGATATAGTGAGGGTTCAGTGTTAGGGTTAGGTTTAGGGTTCAGGGTTAAGGTTAGCTGTAGGGGTTATGGTTAGGGTTAGGTGTTAGGTTAGTGTCAGGGTTAGGTCTAGTCGTGAGGGTAAGGTTTAGGGTTAGCTTTAAGAGCTAGGGTTAGGTTTAATGGTTAGGATTAGGATTAGGGTTAAGGGTTAGGGTAATGCTCAGGGGTTAGGGTGAAGGGTTAAGGGTTTTTGTTAGGCATAGCGTTGGGGTTAGAAGTAAGGGTTACTGTCAGTGTTAGGGTTGTAGGCAGGGTTACGGTTAGAGTTAGCGGTTTAGAATTAGGGTTAGGGATTAGGTGTTACAGTGACGACTAGGAGATAGCGTTAGAATTATGGGATAGGGGTTGTTCTCAGGAAATGGGTTATGCACTAACGTTAGGATAAGAGTTTAAAGTTAGGCTCACGGTGAGGTTTACGTGTTAAGGGGAGAAATAGGAACAGGGTTAGGTGTTATGTTCACGGTGAGGGATATCTGTTACAGGTATTGTTTATGCTTAGCGCACGGGCCCTGTCTGCCTTAGGCGGGGGTGGGGGGAGGTTAGGGGACTGGGATTGTCACCAGGATCCCACTGTATCGTACTCTGGGTATGGGCCCGTAGGTTTGATGCAGGACACAGTGGTAGAGCCTCCTTTCACGCATGGCATGGGAGGATTGCAGGCTTTCTAAACTCTAAGAAAGCAAGAAGTCTGAGAATTAGATTTAGGGTTAGGATTCTGGTTAGGGTTAAGGATGAAGTTTAGTGTTAGGGTGAGGGCTTAGGGTTAGGGATTAGGGTTAGGGTTAAAGGTTACTCTTAGGTTTAACAGTTACAGTTCGGTTTAGGGTTGAGGTTTACGGTTAGGGTTAAGATGAGGGGTTAGGGTTTGGTATAGGGTTAGGGTTAGGTACAGGGTTAGGGTTAAGTGTTAGGTTTACGGTTGAAGATTAGGATTAGGGTTAAGATTAAAGGTTAGCGTGAGAGTTAACGGTTAGGGTTAAGGTTAAGAGTTAGGGTTAGGGTTTAGGTTTAGGGTTAAGGGTTAGGTTTAGCTTTAGGGTTCGAGTTATGTGTTAGGGTTTGTGTTAGAGGTTAGGGTTAGGTTTACTGGTCACGGTTAGGGTTACGATTAGGGGTTAGCATTAGGGTTAAGGATTAGGTTTAGGGTAAGGGTTTAGAGTTAGTGTTGGGCTTTAGCCTCGGGGTTAGGTTCAGGGTCAGGGGTTAGCGTTGGTGGTAGGGCTTAGATTTATCGGTCAGTTTAAGGGCACAGGACCTAGTTAATCTACGGTGAGAGGGGTGCGGTCGGAGTCATCACGAAAGCACAACATCATTCCCTGGGCCCTGGGACAAGATCTACATGCACCACTCAGGCGGAGCCTCTTCTCACACATGGCATGGCTGTATTGTAGGCTTGCTTCACTCGGGAATGGAAGTAGTGTGAGAATTAGGGTTAGGGTTGGGGTTAGGGGTTTCGAGTTAGGGGTTAGGCTTGGAGTCAGGGTTAGGTGCTAGGGATTAGTGGTTAGGGTTAGAGTTAGTGTTACGGGTTAGGTGTTAACTCTGGTTTAGGGGGCCAGGGTAAGGTTTAGGTTTGGAGTTAGCGTTAGGGTTAGGCGTTACGGTTAAGGGATAGGGTTAGGGTTAAGGGTTAGGCTTAGGGTAAGGGTTCAGGTTTAGGGTTAGGGTCAGGGTTAAGGGTTAGGGTGAGGGTTAACAGTTAGGGATAGGGTTAGGGGGTTAGGGATAGGATTAGGTTTAAGGGTTAGGTTTATGGTTCAGGTTTAAGGTTAACATTAGGGGGTTAGGGTTAGTGTTAACTGTAAGTCAGTGTTAGGGTTAGATCTCTAGGCATTAAGGTAAAGGTTAGGTTTAAGGTTAAGTGTTAGGGTTATGTTTAATGGTTAGGCTTGGGATTAGGGTTAAGTGTTAGGGTTAAGGTTAGGGGTTATGACTAAGGATCAACGGTTAGGGTTATTTTTATGCGTAGGGTTAGGGTAAGGTGTTAGGGTTAGTGTTAGTGTTGTTGGTAGGGTTAAGGTTAGGGTTGGCGTTTCAGAATTCGGGATCAGGTGTTATGGTTATGGCTAGGAGTTAGCGTTAGAATTACAGTATAGTGCTTTTTCTCAGGGTGTCATGCATTAACGTTAAGATAAGGTGTTAAAGTTAGGGTTATGGTGAGCTTTACCTCTTAAGGTGAGCAGTATGATCAGGGTTAGGTGTTATGTTCTGGGTTAGTCTTATGGGTGAGGGGTAGGGTTTATGCTCTGGGCACCGGCCCTGTATGCACTAGGAGGCAAAGATAGGGGTCTGTGATGGTCGCTGGTAACCTACTCTATCGTATGCAGTGTATGGGCCTCTGGGTTTCCTGCAGGACACTGTCGCAGAGCGGGCTTTCATGCATGGCTTAGTAGGATTGTAGGCTTTCAAAACTCTGAGAAAGCAAGAAGTCTGAGAATTAGATTTCGGGTTAGGATTACGGCACGGTTTAGGGATGAAGATTAGTGTTAGGGTGAGGGCTTAGGGTTAAGGGTTAGGGTTAGGGTTAGGGTTGATGGTAGGTTGAAGTTTAGGGTTGGCACTTTAGAATATGGATGAGGTGTTATGGTTATGGCTAGGGGTTAGGTTTAGAATTATGGGATAGGGCTTCTTCTTTGGGTGCTATGCATTAACGTTAACATAAGGGGATAAATTAGTGTTATGGTTAGGTTTATGTTTTAAGATGAGCAACAGGATCAGGGTTAGGTTTTATGTTTGGAGTTAGGGTTATCTGTTAGGGATAGTGTTTTTGCTTAGCGCACGGGCCCTGTCTTCACCAGGAGGGGGGGGTTAGGGACTAGGATTGCCACTGGGAACCCGCTCTATCATGCACTAGTTATGGGACCCCGGGTTTCTTGCAGGACACAGTGGCAGAGCCTCCTTTTACTCATGACGTGGGAGAATTGTAGGCTTTCTAAACTCTGAGAAAGCAAGAAGTCTGAGAATTAGATTTAGGGGTAGGTTTATGGTAATGTTTAGGGATGAAGGTTAGTGTTAGGGTGCGTTCTTAAGGTCAGTGGTTAGGGTTAAAGGTTAGTGTTAGGTTTAACCGTTACAGTCAGGTTTATGGTTATGTTTTAGGGTTAGGGTTAAGGTTAAGGTTTAGCGTTTGGTACAGTGTTAGGCTTAAGTTTTAGCTTTAGGGTTAAAGATTAGGATTAGGGTTAGGGTTAAGGGCTAGTGTGAGGGTTAATGATAAGGATCAAGAGTAAGGGCTAGGGTTTTTGTTAGTGTTAGGAATAAGTCTTCGTGTAGGCTTTAGGGTTAGCGTTAAGTGTTATGGTTAGGGTTAGGTTTAGGGTTCATGGTTAGTGTTATGTTTAGGGGTTAGTGTTAGGGTTAGGGCTTAGGTTTAGGGTAAGGTTTTAGAGTTCGTGTTCAGCGTTACGGTCGGAGCTTATGTTTACCGTTAGGGGTTAGTGTTAGTGTTAGGGCTGAGATTTAGCTGTTAGTTTAAGGGCACAGGACCTGTTTTATCTACGGTGAGAAGGGTGCTGTCGGAGTCTCCACGAAAGCACAAAATCGTTCCCTGATCCTTGGGAAAGGACCTACATGCAGGACTCAGGTGGAGCCTCATCTCACGCATAGTATAGCTGTATTGTAGGCTTGCTTCACTCTGAGAATGGAAGTAGTGTGAGAATCAGGGTTAGGGTTTGGGTTAGGGGTTTGGAGTTTGGGATTATGGTTCGAGTCAGGGTTAGGTCCTAGGGATTAGGAGTTAGGGTTAGTGTTAGGGATAGGGGTTAGTTGTTGGGTTTGGGTTAGGGTGCTAGGGTTAGGTTTAGGGTTGGGGTTAATATTAGGGTTAGCGTTTAGGGTTAAAGGATAGGATTATGGTTAAGGGTTTGGCTTAGGGTTAGGGTTAAGGGTTAGTGTTAAGGTTTAGGGTTAAGTTCAGGGTTACGTGTTAGGGTGAGGGTTAACAGTTAGGGTTATGGTTAGCGTCTTAGGGATAGGGTTAGGGTTAGAGTTAGGGGTTAGGATTAAGGGTGAAGTGTTAGGGTTATTTTTAGGCATAGTTTTAAAGTTAGGGGCTAGGGTAATGTTTGGTTTGATGGTAGGTTTAAGGTTAGGGTTAGCAGTTTAGAATTCGCATTAGGGATTAGGTGTTATGGTTATGGCTTGGAGTTAGGGTTAGAATTCAGAGATAGGAGTTGTTCTCAGGGTAAGTGTTATGCATTAACGTTATGATAAGGGGTTAAATTTAGGGTTATGGTGAGATTTACATTTTAAGGTGAGCAATGGGATCAGGGTCAGGTGTTATGTTCAGGGTTATGGTTAGGGGTGAGGGGTAGGGTTTATGCTTACGACTCGGGCCCTGTCTGCACTAGGCAGGGGGGGAGGGGTTTGGGGTTGCGATTGTCGTCGGGAACCCACTCTAGTGTATGCTGAGTATGGGCACTGGGGTTTCCGGCAGGACACAGTGGTAGAGCCTCCTTTTATTCATGGCATGGGAGGATTGTAGGCTTTCTAACGCTGAGAAAGCAAGAAGTCTGATAATTAGATTTAGGGTTAGGATTACAGTTAGGGTTACGAATGAGGTTAGTGCTAGGGTGAGGGATTAGGGCTAGGGATTATGGGTAGAGTTAAGGTTAAATGTTAGAGTTAGGTTTAACGGTTACAGTTAGGTTTAGGGTTACGTTTTAGGGTGAGGGTTATGGTTAGGGGTTAGGGTTTGGTACAGGGTTAGGGTTAAGTGTTAGGTTTAGGGTTAAAGATTAGAATTCGGATTAGGGTTGACGGTTAATGTGAGTGTTAATGGTTAAGTTTGTGTTTAAGGGTTAGGGTTAGGGTTTAGGGCTAGTGTTAAGCGTTCGTGTTAGATTTAGGGTTAGAGTAAAGTGTTATGGTTAGGGTTATGGGTTAGCATTAGGGTTAAAGGTTAAGGGTTAGGTTTATTTCCAGGCACAGGGTTAGGATTAGGTGTTAGAGTTAGTGTTACCGTTAAGGTTTTTTGTAGGCTTAAGGTTAGGTTTAGCAGTTTAGAATTAGGGTTAGGGATTAGGTGTTATGGTTATGGTAAGGAGTTAGGGTTAGAATTATGGCATAGGGGTTGGTCTCAGGGTCAGTTTTATGCTTAAAGTTAGGGTAAGCGGTTAAAGTTAGTGTTACGGTGAGCTTTACGTGTTAAGGTGAGCAATAGGATCAGGGTTAGGTTTTATGTTCAGGGTTAGGGTTATGGGTGAGGGGTAGAGTTTATACTTAGGGTTAGGGTTAGGGTTAGGGTTTAGGCTTAAGGATCAAGGGTTAGGGTTAGGGTTAGTGTTAGGGCTGTTGGTAGGGTTAAATTTAGGGTTAGCAGCTTACAATTAGGTATTAGGTTTTACAGTTATGAATAAGAGTTAGGGTTAGAATTATGGGATAGGTGTTGTCCTCAGGGTAAGTATTATTCATTAACGTTAGGATAAGGGGTTAGGATTAGGGTTATGGTGAGTTTTACATGTTAAGGTGAGCAATAGGATCAGGGTCAGATATTATGATCAGGGTTATGGTTATGGGTTAGGGGCAGTGTTTATGCTTAGGGCACAGGCCCTGTCTTCACTAGGTGGGGGGGCTCGGAGGCTGGGATTGTCACCAGGAACCCACTCTATCGTATGCTGGGTATGGGCCTCTGGGTTTCATGCAGGGCACAGTGGCAGAGCCTCCTTTCATGCATGGCATGGGAGGATTGTAGGCTTTCTAAACTCTGAGAAAGCAAGAAGTCTGAGAATTAGATTTAGGGTTAGGATTACGGTTAGGGTTAGGGATGAAGTTTAGTGTTAGGGAGAGGGCTTAGTGTTAGGGATTAGGGTTTGGTACAGGGTTAGGGTTAAGTGTTCGGCTTAGGGGTAAAGATTAGGATTAGTGTTAGGTTTAAGGGTTAGCTGAGGGTTAACGGTTAGGGTTAAGGTGAAGGGTTAGGGTTAGGGTTTAGGGTTAGGATTAGGGGTTCGTGTTAGGTTTAGGGTTACACTTAAGTGTTAGGGTTTAGGTTCAGGTTTAGGGTTCATGGTTAAGGTTATGTTTAGGGGTTAGGTTTAGGGGTTAGGTTTGGTGTAAGGGTATAGTGTTAGTGAAGGGAGTTTGGGTCAGGGTTTCTGTTTAGGGTAGGGGTTAGTGTTAGGACTTAGATTTAGCGATTAGTTTAAGGTCAGAGGACCTGTTTAATCTATGGTGAGAAGGGTGTGGAATCGGTCGCTGAGACACCACAGCATTGTACCCTGGGCCTTGGGCTCAGACCTACATGCAGGAATCAGGGGGAGCCTGTTCTCATGCATGGCATGGTTGTATTGTAGGCTTGGTTAACTCTTAGAATGGAAGAAGTGTGAGAATTAGGGTTATGGTTAGGGTTAGGGATTTGGGTTTAGGAGAGAGTGTTCAAATGAGGGTTAGGGGTTAGGCATTAGGGGTTAGGGTTAGTGTTAGGGTTAGGGGTTGGGGTGAGGGTTGGGTTAGGGGCTAGGGTTAGGTTTAGGGTTGGGGTTAGTGTTAGCGTTCGAGTTAGGGATTAGAGTTAGGGTTAAGGGATAGGATTAGGGTTAAGAGTTTGGCTTAGGGTTCAGGTTAAGGGTTAGGGTTATGGTTAAAGATTAGTGTTAGTTTAAACAGTTACAGTTAGGTTTAGGGTTAAATTTTAGGGTGAGGGCTTTTTAAACTCTGAGAGAGGAAGACGTCTGAGATTAAGATTTAGGGATAGGATTATGGTTAGGATTAGGGATGACGATTAGTGTTAGGGTGAGGGCTTAGGGTTAAGGGTTAGGGTTAGAGTTAGGGTTAAGGTTAGTGTTAGTTTTAACGGTTAAAGTTAGGTTTAGGGTTAAGGTTTATTGTCAGGGTTAAGGTCAGGGGTTAGGGTTTCGTACAGGGTAAGAGTTAAGTGTTAGGTTTAGGGTTAAAGATTAGCATTATGGTTAGTGTTAAAGGTTAGTGTGAGGGTAAAAGTTTAGGGTTAAGTTTAAGGGCTAGGGTTAGGGGTTAGTGTTAGGGTTAAGGGGTCTTGTTAGGTTTAGGGTTACAGTTAAGTGTTATGGTTAGTGTTAGGGGTTACGGTTAGGCTTAGGGTTCATGGTTAGTGTAACATTTAGGGGTTAGGGCTAGGGTTAAATGATAGTGTTAGAGTTAAGGCTTAGGCTTTGGGTAAAGGTTTAGGGATAGGTTTACGGGTTAGGGTTAGTGTCAGGGTTAAATGTTAGGGTGAGAGTTAACAGTTATGGTTAGGGTTATTGGTTAGGGGTTGTGTTTATGCTTAGGGCACGTGCCTTGTCTGCACTAGGTGGAGAGGTTAGGGGGCTAGCATATTCGCCGGGAAATCACTCTATCGTATGCTGGGTATTGGCCCCTGGACACAGTGGCAGGGCCTCCTTTCACACATGGCGTGGGAGGATTATAGGCTTTCTAAACTCTGAGAAAGAAAAAGTCTGAGAATTAGATTTAGGGTTAGGATTATGGTTAGAATTAGGGATGAAGTTTAGTGTTAAGGTGATGCCTTAGGGTTAGGGGTTAGGTTTAGGGTCAGAGTTAAAGGTTAGTGTTAGGTTTAACAGTTACAGTTAGGTTTAGCGTTAAGGTTTAGTGTTAGGGTTCAGTTTAGGGGATAGGTTTTGGTACAGGTTAAGGTTTAAGTGTTAAGTTTAGAGTTAAAGATTACAATTAGGGTTAGGTTTAAAGGTAAGTGTGAGGATTAACGGTTAGGGTTAAGCATGAGGGTTAGGGATTAGGTTTAGTGTTAAGGGTTTATGTTAGTTTAGGGTTAGAGTTAAGTGTTATGGTTAGGGTTAGGGGTTAGGGTTAGATATAGGGTGCATGGTTAGGGTTACGTTTAGGGGTTAGGGTTACGGGTTAGGTTTAGGGTGAGTGTTTGGTGTTAGTGTTGGGCATTAGGATAAGGGCTTAGGTTTAGGGTTAGCGTTTAGGTTTAGTGTTAGGGCTTAGATTTAGCGGTTAGTTTAAGGGCACAGGACCTGTTTAATCTATGGTGAGAAGGGTGCAGAATTGGTCCCCTTGACACCACACCATCGTACCTGGGCCTTGGGCCCAGACCTACATGCAGAACTCAGGCGGAGCCTCTTCTCACTCATGGCATGGCTCTATTGTAGGCTTGGTGAACTCTGAAAATGGAGGAAGTGTGAGAATTAGGGTTATGGTTATGGTTAATTGTTTGGGGTTAGGGGTTAGGGTTCGAGTGTGGTTCAGGGGTTAGAAATTAGGAGTTAGTGTTAGTGTTAGGGTTAGGGGTTAGGGGTTAGTGTTGGTTTAGGGGCTAGGGTTAGATTCAGAGTTAGGGTTAGTGTTAGGGTTAGGGTTAGGGATTATGGTTAGGGTTAGGAATTAGGGTTAGGGTTAGGCTTAAGGGATAGGATTAGGGTAAAGGGTTAAGGCTTAGGGTTAGCATTAGGGATTAGGGTTAGGGTTAAGTGTTAGGGTTTTGGTCTGATTTAAGGGTTAGGGTGAGCGTTAACAGTTAGGGTTAAGGTTAATTGTTAGGATTGGGGGTTAGGCTTAAGGATTCGTATTAGGGTTAGGGTATAAGGGTGAGACTTAAGTCTTATGGTTAGGGACAGGGCTTTTGGTTAGGGATAAGGGTTAGGAGTTAGGGTTACTTTTAGGCATAGGGTAGGATTAGGGGTGAGGGTTAGGGTTAGGGTTAGTGTTAGGGTTGTTGGTAGTGTTAAGGTTAGGGATAGCAGTTTAGAATTAGGGTTAGGGATTAGGTTTTATGGTTATGGCTAAGATTTAGGGTTAGAATTATGGGATAGGCGTTGTTCTCAGTGTAAGTGTTATGCATTAACTTTAGGAGATGCGGTTAAAGTTAGGGTTACAGTGTGGTCTACATGATAAGGTGAGCAGTAGGATCAGGCTTAGGTGTTACGTTCAAGGTTAGGGTTATATGTTAGGCGTACATTTTATGCTTAGGGCACGGGCCCTGTCTGCACTAGGCGGGAGGATTAGGGGTCTAGGATTGTGGCCGAGAACTTTCTCTATCGTACACTGGGTATGGGTCCCTGGGTTTCATGCAGGACACAGTGGCAGAGCCTCTTTTCACGCATGGCATGGGAGGATTGTAGGCTTTCTAAACTCTGAGAAAGCAAGAAGTCTGAGAATTAGATTTAGGGATAGGATTATGGTTAGTGTTAAGGATAAAGTTTAGCATTAGGGTGAGGGCTTAGGGTTAGGGGTTAGAGTTACGGTCAGGGTTAAAGGTTAGTGTTAGGTTTAATGGTTACAGTTAGCTTTAGGGTCAAGTGTTAGGGTTAAGGTTAAGGTTAGGGGTTAGGTTTTGGTACAGGGTAAGGGTTAACTGTTAGGTTTAGGGTTAAAGATTACGATTAGGGTTAGGTTTAAGGGTTAGTGTGAGAGTTAACGGTTAGGGTTAAGGTTAAGTGTTAGGGTTAGTGGTTAAGTTTAGGTTTAAGTGTTCGTGTTAGGTTTAGGGTTAGAGTTAAGTGTTATGGTTAGGGTTTGGGGTTAGGGTTAGGTTTAGAGTTCATCGTTAGGGTTACGTTTAGGCATTAGGGTTATGGGTAAGGATTAGGGTAAGGGTTTAATGTTAGTGTTGGGCGTTAGGGTCAGGGCTTAAGTTTAGGGTTAAGGGTTAGTGTTAGAGTTAGCGTTAGGGCTTAGATTTAGAGGTTATTTTAAGGGCACAGGACCTGTGTAATCTATGGTGAGAAGTGTGCAGAATGGGTCATCGCCACACCACACCATCGTACCCTAGGCCTTGGGCCCAGACCTACATGCAGGTCTCAGGCAGAGTCTCTTCTCACGCATGGCATGGTTTTATTGTAGGCTTGGCTAACTCTGAGAATGGAGGAAGTGTGAGAATTATGGTTATGATTAGGGTTAGGTGTTTGGGGTTAGGGGTTAGTGTTCGCGTGAGGGTTAGGTGTTAGGGATTAGGGGTTAGGGTTAATGTTAGCATTAGGGGTTAACGGTTAGGGTTGGGTTAGGGACTAGAGATAGATTTAGGGTTGGGGTTAGGGTTAGGGTTAGGGGTTAGGGTTAGGGTTAAGGGATAGGATTAGGGTTAAGGGTTAAGGCTTAGGGTTAGCATTAAGGGATAGGGTTAGGGTTAAGGGTTAGGGTTATGGTCCGAGTTAAGGGTTAGGGTGAGGGTTAACAGTTAGGGTTAGGGTTATAAGTTAGGGATAGTGTTAGGTTTAAGGTCTAGGGTTAGGGTTAGAGGTAGCTTTACTGCTAAGATTAGGTCTCGGCATTAAGGTAAGGGTTAGTGTTAGGGTTAAGGGTTAGGGTTAGGTTTAATTGTTAGGATTAGGATCAGAATTAAGGGTTAGGCTTAGGGTTAGGGGATAGGGTTAGGGTTTAGGGTAAACTTTTAAGGTTATGTTTAGGGATAAGGTTAGGGTTAGCGTTTAAGGTTAGGGTTAGTATTAGGGTTGTTTGTAGGGTTAAGGTAATGTTTAGTGGTTAGAATTAGGGTTAGGGATTAGGGGTTACTGTTATGGCTAGGAGTTAGGGTTAGAATTAAGTGATAGGGGTTGTTCTTAGCATAAGTGTTATGCATTAATGTTAGGATAAGTGGTTAAAGTTAGGTTTACGGTGAGGTTTATGTGTTAAGGTGAGCAATAGGATCAGGGTTAGAATTATGAGTGAGGGGTAGGGTTTTGCTTAGGGTATGGGCCCTGTCTGCCCTAGGAGTGGGATTGAGGGGGATGCGATTGTCACCAGAAACCCACTCTATCGTATGCAGGGTATGGGCCCATGGGTTTCTTGTAGGACACTCTGGCAGAGCCTGATTTCACGCATGGTAAAGGAGGATTGTAAGCTTTCAAATCTCTAAGAAAGTAAGAAGTCTGAGAATTAGATTTAAGGTTAGGATTATCGTTATGGTTAGGGATGAAGTTTAATCTTAGGGTGAGGGCTTCGGGTAAGGGGATATGGTTAGTTTTAGGGTTAAAAGTTACTGTTAGGTTTAACAGTTACAGTTAGACTTAGGGTTTAGGTTTAGGGTTAGGGTTAAGCTTAGGGGTTATGGTTTGGTACAGGGTTAGGGTTAAGTGTTAGGGTTAGGGTTAAAGATCATGACAATGGTTAGAGTTAAGGGTTAGTTTGAGTGTTAACAGTAGGGTTAAGGATAACTTTTAGGGTTAGGGGTTAGGATTAGTGTTAGGGCTGAGATTTAGCGGTTAGTTTAAGGGCACAGGACCTGTTTAATCTATGGTGAGAGTGGTGCACAGGGTCGCTGCGACACAACACCACCGTACGCTGCGCCTTGGGCCAAGACCTACATACAGGACTCAGGTGGAGCCTCTTCTCACGCATGACATGGCTGTATTGTAGGCTTGGTTAACTCTGAGAATGGAAGAAGTGTCAGAAATCGGGTTAGGGCTGGCTGTAGGTGTTTTTAACCCCTAACCCTAACACTAACCCCCTAATCCTAACCCTAACACTAACCCCAAGGTTAAATCTAACCTTAACCCCTACGACAACCCTAACCCTAACCCTAACCCCTCTCACTGTAGAATAAACAGGTCCTGTGCCCTTAAACTAACCACTAAATCTAAGCCCTAACATCAACCCTAACCTCTGACCCTAAACCTAAGCCCTGAGCCTAAAGCCCAACACTAACTCTAAACTCTTACCCTAAAGCTAATCCCTAACCCTAATGCTAACCTCTAAACGTAACCCTAACTGTGAACCCTAAACCTAACCCTAACCTCGAGCGCTAACCATAGCACTTAACTCTAACCCTAAACCTAACATGAACCCTTAATCCTAACACTAACCCTAACCCTAACTCTTAACTTTAACCCTGACTGTTAACCCTCACACTAACCTTTAAACCTAACCTTAATCGTAATCTTTAACCCTAAACCTAATATTTAACCCTAATCCTGTACCAAACCCTAAACCCTAACCTTAAACCTAACCATAAACCTTAACCCTGAACCTAACTGTAACGGTTAAAACTAAGAGTAACCTGTAACGCTACCCGTAACCCCTAACTCTAAGCCTTCACCCTAATACTAACCTTGGTCCTTAACCCGAACCCTAACCCTAACCCTAAATCTAATTCTCAGTCTTCTTGCTTTCTTAGAGTTTAGAAAGCCTACAATCCTCCCATGCCATGCGTGAAAGGAGGCTCTTCCACTGTGTCCTGAATGAACCGCTGGGGCCCATAACCAGAGTACGATAGAGTGGGTTCCTGGTGACAATCCCAGCCCCCTAACCCCCCCCCCGCCTAATGCAGACAAGGCCCGTGCCCTAAGCATAAACTCTACACCTCACCCAAAACTCTAACCCTGAAAATAACATTTAACCCTGATTCTATTGCTCACCTTAGAATGTAAACCTCACCGTAACCTGAACTTTAACCTCTTATCCTAACGTTAATGCATAACACTTACCCTGAGATTAACCCCTATCCCATAATTCTAACCCTATCTCCTAGTCATAACTGTGACAACTAATCCCTAACCCTAATTCTAAACCACTAACACTAACTGTTACCCTACGTAGTTACTGTTACGGTAACCTACTGTTACCCTAACACTGAACCTAACCCTTACTCCTAACGCCAAAGCTATGGCTAAAAATAATGCTAACCCTTGACCCTTTACCCTAACTCCTAACCCTAACCCTAATCCTAACCACTAAACCCAACCTTAGCTCTTAACCCTAACCCTAAACCTTACCCTGACGCCTAGACCTAACACTAACACTAAACTAACACCTAACCCTAATCATAACCCCTAAAGCTAACCCTAACCCTGAACCCTAAACCTAACTCTAACACTTAATACTAACTATATCCCTAACCCCTAACCCCAACCCTAACCCTAACCGTTAACCCTCACCCTAACCCTTAAACCGGACCCTAACACTAAATCTTAACCCTAAAGCTACGCCCAACCCTTAACCATAATCCTATCCCTTAACCCTAAACCTAACCCCTAACCCTAAACCTAACACTAACCCCAATCCTAATTCTAACCATAGCCCTTAATACATCACTACGCCTAACCCCTAACCCTAACCCTAAACCCCTAATGCTAACCCTAACACTGAACCCTAAACCTAACCCTATCCCTAACCCTTAAACATAACTCTATCCCTAACCAATAATCCTAAGCCTAATCTTTAACCCTCACCCTAGAGCTTAACTCAAACCGTAACCCTAAGCCTAAACCCCAACCCTAACACTTAACACAAACCCTAAGCCTAAACACTTAACGCCAATCCTATCCTTTAACCCTAACACTAACCCTGATGCCTAATCCTAACCCTAACACTAACCCCAACCATAAATCTAACCCTAGCCCCTAACGCAAAACTAACCCCTAACCCTAACACTAACCCTAAATCCTAGTCCCTAACCACTAAACCTCACTTGAACCCTAACCCCTAACACCAAACCCTTAACCCTAACCATAACCCTATTTCTCACACTACTTCCATTCTCAGAGTTAACCAAGCCTAAAATACAACCATGCAATGCGTGAGTAGAGTTTCCGCATGAGTCCTGCAAGTAGGTCTGGGCCAAAGGCCCAGGATCCGATGGTGTGGTGTCGCATGGAAACATTCTGCACCCTTCTCACCATAGATTACACAGGTCCTGTACCCTTAAACTAACCGCCAAATCAAAGCCCAAACACTGACCCTAACCCCTAACCCTACCTAAGCCCTGACCCTAATGCCCAACACTAACACTAAACGCTTACCCTAAACCTAACCCCTAAATGTAACCTTAACCATGAACCCTAAACCTAACCCAAACCCCTAACCCTAACCATAACACTTAACTCTAACCCTAAACCTAACATGAACACTTAACCCTAACCCTAACCCATAAACCTAACACTTAACCTTAACCCTAACCGTTAACCCTCACACTAAACCTTAACCCTAACCCTAATCCTAATCTTTAAGCCTAAACCTAGCACTTAACCCTTACCCTGTACCAAAACCTAACCGCTAATCTTAACCCTAAGCTTAAACCTTAAAGCTTAACCCTAAACCTAACTGTAACTGTTAAACCTAACACTAACCTTTAACCCTGACCCTAACTGAAACCCCTAACCCTAAGCCCTCACCATAACAGTAACCTATATTGCTAACCCTAACCCTAATCCTAGCCCTAAATTTAATTCTCAGACTTCTTGCTTTCTCAGAGTTTACAAAGCCTACAATCCTCCCATGCCATGTGTAGAAGGAGGCTTGGCCACTGTGTCCGGCATGAAACCAAGGGGCCCATACCCAGTGTATGATAGAGTGGCTTCTGGCATCTATCCCAGCCCTCTAAGCCCCCTCCTAGAGCAGAGAGGGCTCGTGATATAAGCATAAACACTACCCCTCACCCATAACCCTAACCCTGAACATCACAGCTCACCCTGATACTATTGCTCACCTTAACACATCAACCTCACCATAACTCTAACTTGAACCTGTTATCCTAACGTTAATGCATAAGACTTACCCTAAGAACAACCCCTATCCCTTAATTCTAACCCTAACTCCTAGCCACAATTGTAACACCTAATCCCTAAGGCTAATTCAAAACTGCTAAACATTACCTTATCCCTACAAACTAACCCTAACCCTAACCGCTAACCCTAACCGTACACCTAAAAATAACCGTAACACTTGACACTTAACCCTAACCCTTAACCCTGATCCTAATCCTAACAATTAAACCTAACCCTAACTCTTAAGCCTAACACTAACACGTACCCTAATGCCTAGACCTAACCCTAAGAGTAAACGTAACCCCTAACCCTAACCCTAATCCCTAATGCTAACCCTAACACTGAACCCTAATCCTAAGCCTTAAACCTAACTCTATCCTTAACCCATAACCCTAGCCCTAACCGTTAACCCCACACTAACCCTTAACTCGAACTGTAACCCTAACCCTTAAAACTAAACCTAACACTTAACGCTAACCCTAAGCCTTAACGCTTAACCCTTATCCTATCCCTTAACCCTAACCCTAACCCATAACGCTAACCCTAACCCCACTCTAAATCTAACCCTAGCCCCTAACCCAACCCTAACCCCTAAGCCCTAACCCTATCACTAAACCCAACACCTACTCCCTAACCCCTAATCCTCACTCGAAGCTTAAGCCCTAACCCTAAGCCCTCTCCCTGACTAATCTTCATCCCTAACCCTAACCATAATCCTAACCCTAAATCTAATTCTCAGACTTCTTGCTATCTCAGAGTTTTAAAAGCCTACAATTCTCCAAAGCCATGCGTGAAAGCTGGCTCTGCCACAGTGTCCTGCATGAAACCCAGGAGCCCATACTCTGTGTACAATAGAGTGGGTTCCCGGGGACAATCACAGCCCCCTAACTCCCCCTGCTAGTGCTGACAGGGCCCATGCCCTAAGCAAAAACCCTGCACCTCACCCATAACCCTAACCCTGAACATAACACCTAACCCTGATGTTATTGTTCACCTTAACACGTAAACCTCACTGTAACCCTAACTTTAACCCCTATCCTAATGTTATTGCATAACACTTACCCTAAGAACAAACCCTATCCCTTAATTCTAAGCCTAACTCCTAGCATAACCGTAACACCTAATCCCTAACCTTAATTCTAAACTGCTAAACATTACCTTCACCCTACAAACAACCCTAACACTAACCCTAACTCTAACCGCTAACCCTAACCCTAACCATTACCCTGATCATAATCCTAACAATTAAACCTAACCCTAATTCTTAACCCTAACACGAACCATTACCATAATGCCTAGACCTAACCCTAACTGTAACCCTAACCCCTAACCCTAACCCTAACCGCTAATGCTAACCCTAACCCCGAACCCTAAACCTAACCCTAACCCTATCCCTTAAAGCTATTACTATCCCTAAACCATTACCCTAATCGCAACTGTTAACCCTCACTCTCACCCTTAACTTGGACCGAAACCCTAACCCTTAACCCTAACCTTAACCCTTACTGCTAATCTTAAGCCTTCACCCTTTACCTTAATCCTATCTTGTAAGCCTAACCCTAACGCTGACCCCTAACCCACCTGAACATTAACCCTAAACCTAAATCTAACGCTAGCCCCTTACAAAAACCTAACACCTAAGCCCTGACACACTAATCCTAACTTCTAATTCCTAACCACTAAACTTCACTCAAACCCAAACCTCTAACCCCAAACACATAACCCTAACCATAACCCTAATTCTCACACTTCCTTTGTTCTCAGAGTTGACCAAGCCTACAATAGAGCCATGCCACGAGTGAGAAGAGGCTCTGCCTGAGTCCTGCATGTAGGTCTGGGCCCAAGGCCCAAGTACGATGGTGTGGTGTTGAGGCGACCCAGTCTGCACCCTTCCCACCATAGATTAAACAGAGCATGTGCCCTTAAACTAACCACTAAATCTAAGCCCTAACACTAAACCTAAATCCTAACCCTAAACCTCGGCCCTTATCCTAACGCCCAACAGTAACACTAAACACTCGCCCTAAACTTAACCCGTAACCCGAACCCCTAAATGTAACCCTAACCATGAACCCTAAACCTAACCCTAACCTCTAGCCATAACCATAACACTTAACTCTAAACCTAAATGTTACACGAAGCCTTATTCCTAACCCTAAGCCCAACCCTAACCCTTAATCTTGAAACTTACCATTAACCCTCACACTAACCCTTAACCCTAACCCTAATCCTAATCTTTAACCATAAAGCTAACACTGAAGCCTAACCCTGTGCCAAACGATAAAACCAAACCTTAACCCTAACCCTGAAACTTAACCGTAAACGTAACTGTAACTGTTAAAAATAACACAAACCTTTAACCCTAACCCCTAACCCTAAGAGCCCACCCTAACACTAATCTTCCTCGATAAACATTACCATAATCCTACCCCTAAATCTAATTGTCAGACTTCTTGCTTTCTCAGAGTTTAGAAAGCCTAAAATCCTCCCATGCCATGAGTAAAAGGGGGCTCTACCACTGTGTCCTGCATGAAACCCAGGAGCCCATATCCAGCGTACGATAGAGTGGGTTCCCGGGGACAATCCCATCCCCCTAACCCCAGCCCCCCGCCCAGTGCAGACAGGGCCTGTACGCTAAGTATAAACACTACCCCTAACAGATAACCCTCACCCTGAACATAGCACCTGACCCTGATCCTATTGCTCACCTTAAAACATAAACCTCCCCGTAACCCTAACTTATCCCCTTATCTTAACCTTAATGCATAAAACCCTGAGAAGAAGCCCTATCCCATAATTCTAATCCTAACCCCTAGCCATAACCGTAACACCTCATCCCTAATTCTAAAATGCCAACCCTAACCTTCACCCTGCCAACAACCCTAACCCTAACCCTAACCCCTAACCCTAAGCCCTCACCCTATCACTAATCTTCATCCCTAAACCGTACCGTAATCCTAACCCTAAATCTAATTCTCAGACTTCTTGCTTTCTCAGAGTTTTGAAAGCCTACAATCCTACTAAGCCATGCATGAAAGCCGGCTCTGCCACAGTGTCCTGCAAGAAACCCAGAGGCCCATACACAGCGTACGATAGAGTGGGTTCCCAGCGACCACAACCGACCCCTAACTTCGATTCCTAGGGCATACAGGGCCCATGCCCTAAGCATAAACACTACCCCTCACCCATAACCCTAACCCAGAACATAACACCTAACCCTGATCCTACTGCTCACCTTAACACGTAAACCTCACCGTAACCCTAATTTTAACCCCATATCGTAACGTTAATGCATGACACCCTGAGAACAAGCCCTATACTGTAATTCTAACCCTAACTCCTAGCCATAAGCATAACACCTAATCTCTAATTCTGAAACACCAACCCTAACCTTAACCCTACCAACAACACTAACACTAATCCTAACCCCTTACCCTAACCCTACGCTTAAAAATAACCGTAACCGTTGATCCTTAGTCATAACCCCTAACCTTAACCCTAACCCTTAACCCTAATCCCAATCCTAACCATTAAACATAACCCCAACTCTTAACCCTAACTCTAACCTTTACCTTAATGCCTAGAGTTCTAACCCCAACACTGACCTACAGTTAGAAGTAACACAAACCCCTAATGCTAACCTTAAACCTGAACAATAAACCTAATCCTTAACCATAACACCCTAACCCTAACCCTAACCCTTAACCCTGACCCTAACCCTATACCTTAACCCTAACCCTGAACCCTAACCCTAAGCCTACCCTTAACCCTAACCCTATCCATTAACCCTAACCGCTAACGATAACACTTACCCCAACCCTAAACCTACCCCTGGCTCCCTAACCCAGAATTAACACCGAACCCGTAACACTAACTCTACCCCTAACCACTAGCACCTAACCCTGACTCGAAACCTAACCCCTAACTCGAAACCTCTAACCCCAACCCTAACCTTAATTCTCACACTGCTTCCATTCCTGAGTGAAGCAAGCCTACAATACAGCCATGCCATGTGTGAGATGAGGATCCGCCTGAGTCCTGCATGTAGGTCTTGTCCCAGGGCTCAGGGAATGATGTTGTGCTTTCGTGGTGACTCCGACCGCACCCCTCTCACCGTAGATTAACCAGGTCCTGAGCCCTTAAACTGACCGCTAAATCTAAGCCCTACCACCAACCCTAACCCCTGACCCTGAACCTAAGCCCCGAGCCTAAAGCCCAACACTAACTCTAAACACTTACCCTAAACCTAATCCCTAACCCTAATGCTAACCCCTAAACATAACCCTAACCGTGAACAGTAAACCTAACCCTAACCTCTAACACAAACCCTAACACATAACTCTAACCCTAAAACTAACCCTAACCCTTAACCCTAAACCTAAACCCTAACCCTAACCCTTAACCTTAATCTTAACCGTTAACTCTCATGCTAACCTTTAATCCTAACCCTAATCCTAATCTTCAACCCTAAACCTAACACAACCCTAACCCTGTACCAAAACCTAACCCCTCATCTTAACCCTATCCGCAAACCTCAACCCCAACACGAACTGTAACCGTTAAACCTAATAGTAACCTTAAACCGTAACCCTAATCTGTAACCCTATCCCCTCATCATAACACTACACTTCATCCTGAACCCTAACCATAATCCTAACCCTAAATCTAATTCTCAGACTTCTTGCTTTCTTAGAGTTTAGAAAGCCTGCAATCCTCCCATGCCATGTGTGAAAGGAGGCTCTACCACTGTGTCCTGCATGAAACCCACGGGCCCATACCCAGAGTCCGATACAGTGGGTTCCCGGTGACAATCCCAGCCCCCTAACCTCCCCCCAGCCTAATGCCGACAGGGCCCGTGCGCTAAGCATAAATGATACCTTTAACAGATAACCCTAACCCTGAACATGGCACCTAACCCTGTTCCTATTTCTCCCCTTAACACGTAAACCTCACCGTGAGCCTAACTTTAACCTCTTAGCGTAACGTTAATGCATAACCCATTCCCTGAGAACATCCCCTATCCCATAATTCTAACCCTATCTCCTAGTCATAACTGTAACACCTAATGCCTAACCCTAATTCTCCACTGCTAAGCCTAACCGTAACGCTGCCTACAACCCTAACACTGACAGGAACCCTTAGTTCTAACCCCAAGGCTATGCCTAACAAAAGCCCTAACCCTTCACCCTTCACCCTAACCCCTAAGCATTACCGTAGCCTTTAACCGTAATCCTAATCCTAACCATTAAACCTAACCCTAGCTCTTAAAGCTAACCCTAAACCTTACCCTCACGACTAGACCTAACCCTGACACTAACCTAACACCTAACCCTAACCATAACCCCTAAAGCTAACCCTAACCCTGAACCCTAAACCTAACCCTAACACTGAACCTTCACTATATCCCTAACCCCTAAGCCTAATCCTAACTGTTAACCCTCACCCTAACACTTAAACTGGACCATAACACTAAACATTAACCCTAACACTAAACTTTAACCCTAACCATAAGCCCAACACTTAACCCTAATCCTATCCCCTAACCCTAAGCCCTAACCCTAAACCTAACCCTAACCCCAACCCTAACCCTTAATCTTGACCCTTACCATTAACCCTCACACTAACCCTAATCCTAATCTTTAACCATAAAGCTAACACTGAAGCCTAACCCTGTGCCAAACGCTAAACCCAAACCTTAACCCTAACCCTGAAACTTAACCATAAACCTAACTGTAACTGTTACACCTAACACTAATTTCTAACCCTAACCCCTAACCCTAAGACCCCACCTTAACACTAACCCTAACCCTAAACATTATCATAATCCTACCCCTAAATCTAATTCTCGGACTTCTTGCTTTCTTAGAGTTTAGAAAGCCTAAAATCCTCCCATGCCATGAGTAAAAGGGGGCTCTGCAGCTCTCTCTTGCATGAAACCAGGAGCCCATACCTAGCGTATGATAGAGTGGGTTCCCGGGGACAATCCCATCCCCCTAACCCCAGCCTCCCGCCCAGTGCAGACAGGGCCTGTACGCTAAGTATAAACACTACCCCTAACAGATAACCCTCACCCTGAACATAGCACCTGACCCTGATCCTATTGCTCACCTTAAAACATAAACCTCCCCGTAACCCTAACTTATCCCCTTATCTTAACCTTAATGCATAACACCCTGAGAAGAAGCCCTATCCCATAATTCTAATCCTAACCCCTAGCCATAACCCTAACACCTCATCCCTAATTCTAAAATGCCAACCCTAACCTTCACCCTGCCAACAACCCTAACCCTAACCCTAACCCCTAACCCTAAGCCCTCACCCTATCGCTAATCTTCATCCCTAAACCGTACCGTAATCCTAACCCTAAATCTAATTCTCAGACTTGCTTTCTCAGAGTTTTGAAAGCCTACAATCCTACTAAGCCATGCATGAAAGCCCGCTCTGCCACAGTGTCCTGCATGAAACCCAGAGGCCCATACACTGCGTACGATAGAGTGGGCTCCCAGCGACCATCACAGACCCCTAACTTCGCCTCCTAGTGCATACAGGGCCCGTGCCCTAAGCATAAACCCTACTCCACACCCATAACACTAACCCAGAACATAACACCTAACCCTGATCCTACTGCTCACCTTAACACGTAAACCTCACCCTAACCCTAACTTAACCCCTTATCTTAACGATAATGCATGACACCCTGAGAACAAGCCCTATACCGTAATTCTAACCCTAACTCCTAGCCATAACCATAACACCTAATCCCTAATTCTGAAACGCCAACCCTAACCTTAACCCTACCGACAACACTAACACTAACCCTAAAACCCTTACCCTAACCCTACGCCTAAAAATAACCCTAACCATTGATCCTTAGTCATAACCCCTAAAGCTTAACCCTAACCCTTAACGCTAATCCCAATCCTAACCATTAAACATAACCCTACTTAACCCTAACCCTAACCTATACGCTAATGCCTAGAGATCTAACCCCAACACTGACCTACAGTTAACACTAACCCTAACCCCTAATCCTAACCTTAAACCTGAACCATAAACCTAACCCTTAACCCTAACCCTATTCCTAACCCCCTAACCCTAACCCTAACTGTTAAGCCTCACCCTAACACTTAACCCTGACTCTAACCCTAAACCTTAACCCTAACCCTGAACCCTAACCCTAAGCCTAACCCTTAACCCTAACCCTATCCCTTAACCCTAACCCCTAACCCTAACGCTAACCCCAACCCTAAACCTAACCCTGGCCCCCAACCCAGACTTAACACCTAACCCCTAACACTAACTCTAAACCTAACCACTAATCCCTAGCACCTGACCCTGACTCGAAACCTAACCCCTAACTCGAAACCCCTAACCCCAAACCTAACCCTATTTCTCACACTACTTCCATTCCCAGAGTGAAGCAAGCCTACAATACAGCCATGCCATGTGTGAGATGAGGCTCTGCCTGAGTCCTGCATGTAGGTTTTGTCCCAAGGCCCAGGGAATGATGTTGTGCTTTTGTGGTGACTCCGACCACACCCCTCTCACCGTAGATTAACCAGGTCCTGTGCCCTTAAACTGACCGCTAAATCTAAGCCCTACCACCAACCCTAACCTCTGACCCTGAACCTAAGCCCCGAGCCTAAAGCCCAACACTAACTCTAAACACTTACCCTAAACCTAATCCCTAACCCTAATGCTAACCCCTAAACGTAACTCTAACCACGAACAGTAAACCTAACCCTAACCTGTAACACAAACCCTAACACATAACTCTAACCCTAAAACTAACCCTAACCCTTAACCCTAAACCTAAACCCTAACCCTAACCCTTAACCTTAATCTTAACCGTTAACTCTCATGCTAACCTTTAATCCTAACCCTAATCCTAATCTTCAACCCTAAACCGAACACAACCCTAACCCTGTACCAAACCCTGACCCCTCATCTTAACCCTATCCGCAAACCTCAACGCCAAAACGAACTGTAACCGTTAAACCTAACAGTAACCTTAAACCGTAACCCTAATCTGTAACCCTATCCCCTCACCATAACACTACACTTCATCCTGAACCCTAACCAGAATCCTAACCCTAAATCTAATTCTCAGACTTCTTGCTTTCTTAGAGTTTAGAAAGCCTGCAATCCTCCCGTGCCATGTGTGAAAGGAGGCTCTACCACTGTGTCCTGCATGAAATCCACGGGCCCATACCCAGAGTCCGATACAGTGGGTTCCCGGTGACAATCCCAGCCCCCTAACCTCCCCCCATCCTAATGCCGACAGGGCCCGTGCGCTAAGCATAAATGATACCTTTAACAGATAACCCTAACCCTGAACATGGCACCTAACCCTGTTCCTATTTCTCCCCTTAACACGTAAACCTCACCGTGAGCCTAACTTTAACCTCTTAACGTAACGTTAATGCATAACCCATTCCCTGAGAACATCCCCTATCCCATAATTCTAACCCTATCTCCTAGTCATAACTGTAACACCTAATCCCTAACCCTAATTCTCCACCGCTAAGCCTAACCGTAACGCTGCCTACAACCCTAACACTGACAGGAACCCTTAGTTCTAACCCCAAGGCTATGCCTAACAAAAGCCCTAACCCTTCACCCTTCACCCTAACCCCTGAGCATTACCCTAACCTTTAACCGTAATCCTAATCCTAACCATTAAACCTAACCCTAGCTCTTAAAGCTAACCCTAAACCTTACCCTCACGACTAGATCTAACCCTGACACTAACCTAACACCTAACCCTAAACATAACCCCTAAAACTAACCCTAACCCTGAACCCTAAACCTAACCCTAACACTGAACCTTCACTATATCCCTAACCCCTAAGCCTAATCCTAACTGTTAACCCTCACCCTAACACTTAAACTGGACCATAACACTAAACATTAACCCTAACACTAAACTTTAACCCTAACCATAAGCCCAACACTTAACCCTAATCCTATCCCCTAACCCTAAGCCCTAACCCTAAACCTAACCCTAACCCCAACCCTAACCCTTAATCTTGACCCTTACCATTAACCCTCACACTAACCCTAATCCTAATCTTTAACCATAAAGCTAACACTGAAGCCTAACCCTGTGCCAAACGCTAAACCCAAACCTTAACCCTAACCCTGAAACTTAACCATAAACCTAACTGTAACTGTTACACCTAACACTAATTTCTAACCCTAACCCCTAACCCTAAGACCCCACCTTAACACTAACCCTAACCCTAAACATTATCATAATCCTACCCCTAAATCTAATTCTCGGACTTCTTGCTTTCTTAGAGTTTAGAAAGCCTAAAATCCTCCCATGCCATGAGTAAAAGGGGGCTCTGCAGCTCTCTCTTGCATGAAACCAGGAGCCCATACCTAGCGTATGATAGAGTGGGTTCCCGGGGACAATCCCATCCCCCTAACCCCAGCCTCCCGCCCAGTGCAGACAGGGCCTGTACGCTAAGTATAAACACTACCCCTAACAGATAACCCTCACCCTGAACATAGCACCTGACCCTGATCCTATTGCTCACCTTAAAACATAAACCTCCCCGTAACCCTAACTTATCCCCTTATCTTAACCTTAATGCATAACACCCTGAGAAGAAGCCCTATCCCATAATTCTAATCCTAACCCCTAGCCATAACCCTAACACCTCATCCCTAATTCTAAAATGCCAACCCTAACCTTCACCCTGCCAACAACCCTAACCCTAACCCTAACCCCTAACCCTAAGCCCTCACCCTATCGCTAATCTTCATCCCTAAACCGTACCGTAATCCTAACCCTAAATCTAATTCTCAGACTTGCTTTCTCAGAGTTTTGAAAGCCTACAATCCTACTAAGCCATGCATGAAAGCCCGCTCTGCCACAGTGTCCTGCATGAAACCCAGAGGCCCATACACTGCGTACGATAGAGTGGGCTCCCAGCGACCATCACAGACCCCTAACTTCGCCTCCTAGTGCATACAGGGCCCGTGCCCTAAGCATAAACCCTACTCCACACCCATAACACTAACCCAGAACATAACACCTAACCCTGATCCTACTGCTCACCTTAACACGTAAACCTCACCCTAACCCTAACTTAACCCCTTATCTTAACGATAATGCATGACACCCTGAGAACAAGCCCTATACCGTAATTCTAACCCTAACTCCTAGCCATAACCATAACACCTAATCCCTAATTCTGAAACGCCAACCCTAACCTTAACCCTACCGACAACACTAACACTAACCCTAAAACCCTTACCCTAACCCTACGCCTAAAAATAACCCTAACCATTGATCCTTAGTCATAACCCCTAAAGCTTAACCCTAACCCTTAACGCTAATGCCAATCCTAACCATTAAACATAACCCTACTTAACCCTAACCCTAACCTATACGCTAATGCCTAGAGATCTAACCCCAACACTGACCTACAGTTAACACTAACCCTAACCCCTAATCCTAACCTTAAACCTGAACCATAAACCTAACACTTAACCCTAACCCTATTCCTAACCCCCTAACCCTAAGCCTAACTGTTAAGCCTCACCCTAACACTTAACCCTGACTCTAACCCTAAACCTTAACCCTAACCCTGAACCCTAACCCTAAGCCTAACCCTTAACCCTAACCCTATCCCTTAACCCTAACCCCTAACCCTAACGCTAACCCCAACCCTAAACCTAACCCTGGCCCCCAACCCAGACTTAACACC
>NW_027183011.1:157500-162500 GCF_041146395.1 Eulemur rufifrons
CCCTAACTCTAACCCCAATCCTAATTCTAACCATACCCCTTCATAAAACACTAACTCCTAACCGCTAACCCTAACACTAACCAAAAACCCTAATCACTAATCCCTAACCCTAACGCTTAACCTTTACCCTAACCGTTAACCCTCACCCTAAATCTTAACACTGACCCTAACCTGAACCTTTAACTATAAGCCTAACCCTTAACCCTACAGTAAGGAAGACCCTTAATGCTAATGGGATCCCTTATCCCTAACCCTAACACTACAGCTAAAAATAACCCTAACCTTAGATCCTTAAACCTAACCCCTAACACTTACTTTAACCCCAAACCCTAATCCTAATCCTAAGTATTAAACCTAACCCTATCTCTTAAACCTAACGCTAGCCCTTACCCTAACGCCTAGATCTAACCCTAAATCTAACCTACCGCCTAATCCTAACCTTAAGCCCTAAAGCTAACTCTAACCCTGAACCCTAAACCTACCCGTAACCATTAACACTAACCCTATCCGTGAACCTTAACCCTGACCTTAACCATTACCCGCACCCAAGCATTTAAACCTGACCCTAACCCCAATACTTAATGATAACCCTAACACTAAACCCTAACCCTAAGCACAACACTTAACCCTAATCCTATCCCTTAATCCTAACCCTAACGCTAACCCCTAAACGTAACCCTCACCGTGACCAGTAAACCTAATCCTAACCTCTTTGACACACCATACCACATAACTCTAATCATAAAAACTAACCCTAACCCTAATCCTAACCCTAAACCTTAACTCTTAACCTTAACCCTAAGCGTTAACTCTAATGCTAACATTTAATCCTAACCCTAATCCTAATCTTCAACCCTAACCTAACACTTAACCCTAACCCTGTACCTAACCATAAACCCTCATCTTAACCCTAACCGTAAACCTCAACCCTAAACCAAAGTGTAACCGTTAAACCTAAGAGTAACCTTTAACCCTAACCCTAAGCCCTAACCCTAAGCCCTCACCCTAACACTAAACTTCATCCTTAACCCTAACCAGAATCCTAACCCTAAATCTAATTCTCAGACTTCTTGCTTTCTTAGAGTTTAGAAAGCCTGCAATCCTCCCATGCCATGCGTGAAAGGAGGCTCTACCACTGTGTCCTGCATGAAACCCACGGGCCCATACCCAGAGTATGATAGAGTGGGTTCCCAGGTACAATCCCAGCCCCCTAAACTCCCCCCGCCCGCCTAATGAGGACAGGGCCCGTGCGCTAAGCATAAGCAATACCTTTAACAGATAACCCTAACCCTGAACATAACACCCAACCCTGTTCCTATTTCTCCCCTTAACACGTAAACCTCACCGTGCGCCTAACTTTAACCTCTTATCCTAACGTTAATGCATAACCCATTTCCTGAGAACAACCCCTATCCCATAATTCTAACCCTATCTCCTAGTCATCACTGTGACACCTAATCCCTAACCCTAATTCTAAACCGCTAACCCTAACCGTAACCCTACCTACAACCCTAACACTGACAGTAACCCTTACTTCGAACCCCAACGCTATGCCTAACAAAAACCCTAACCCTTGACCCTAACCCTTCACCCTAACCCCTAAGCCTTACCCTAACCCTTAACCCTAATCCTAATCCTAACCATTAAACCTAACCCTAGCTCTTAAAGCTAACCCTAAACCTTACCCTCACGACTAGACCTAACCCTGACACCAACCTAACACCTCACCCTAACCAGAACCCCTAAAGCTAACCCTGAACCCTATCCCTAAACCTAGCAGTAAACTTTAACCCTAAACCTAAGCCCAACCCGTAACCCTAGTCCTATCCTTTTACCCTAAAACTAACCCCTAAACCTAACCCCTATACCTCACCCTAACTCTAACCCCAATCCTAATTCTAACAATACCCCTTCATAAAACACTAACTCCTAACCGCTAACCCTAACACTAACCAAAAACCCTAATCACTAATCCCTAACGCTAACGCTTAACCTTTACCCTAACCGTTAACCCTCAGCCTAAATCTTAACACTGACCCTAACCTTAAGCTTTAACTCTAAGCCTAATCCTTAAACCTAGAGTAAGGAAGACCCTTAATGCTAATGGGATCCCTTATCCCTAACATTACAGCTAAAAATAACCCTAACCTTTGATCCTTAAACCTAACCCCTAACACTTACTTTAACCCCAAAACCTAACCCTAATCCTAAGCATTAAACCTAACCCTATCTCTTAATCCTAACGCTAGTCCTTACCCTAACGCCTAGATCTAACCCTAAATCTAACCTACCGCCTAATCCTAACCTTAAGCCCTAATGCTAACTCTAACCCTGAACCCTAAACCTACCCGTAAACCTTAACACTAACCCTATCCGTGAACCTAAACCCTGACCCTAACCATTACCCGCACCCAAGCATTTAACCCTGACCCTACCCCTAGTCCTTAATGATAACCCTAACACTAAACCATAACCCTAAGCCCAACACTTAACCCTAATCCTATCCCTTAACCCTAACCCTAACCCTAATGCTACCCCCTAAACGTAACCCTAACCGTGACCAGTAAACCTAACCCTAACCTCTAACACAAACCATAGCACATAACTCTAACCCTAAAACTAACCCTAACCCTAAACCTAACTCTTAACCTTAACCCTAAGCGTTAACTCTCACGCTAACCTTTAATCCTAACCCTAATCCTAATCTTCAACCTTAAACCTAACACTGAACCCTAACCCTGTACCAAACCCTAACCCCTCATCTTAACCCTAACCGTAAACCTCAACCCTAAACCAAAGTGTAACCGTTAAACCTAAGAGTAACCTTTAACCCTAACCCTAAGCCCTAACTCTAAGCCCTCACCCTAACACTAAACTTCATCCTTAACCCTAACCAGAATCCTAACCCTAAATCTAATTCTCAGACTTCTTGCTTTCTTAGAGTTTAGAAAGCCTGCAATCCTCCCATGCCATGCGTGAAAGGAGGCTCTACCACTGTGTCCTGCATGAAACCCACGGGCCCATACCCAGAGTATGATAGAGTGGGTTCTCGGGTACAATCCCAGCCCCCTAAACTCCCCCCGCCCGCCTAATGCAGACAGGGCCCGTGCGCTAAGCATAAACAATACCTTTAACAGATAACCCTAACCCTGAACATAACACCCAACCCTGTTCCTATGTCTCCCCTTAACACGTAAACCTCACCGTGCGCCTAACTTTAACCTCTTATCCTAACGTTAATGCATAATCCATTTCCTGAGAACAACCCCTATCCCATAATTCTAACCCTATCTCCCAGTCATCACTGTGACACCTAATCACTAACCCTAATTCTAAACCGCTAACCCTAACCGTAACCCTACCTACAACCCTAACACTGACAGTAACCCTTACTTCTAACCCCAACGCTATGCCTAACAAAAACCCTAACCCTTGACCCTAACCCTTCACCCTAACCCCTAAGCCTTACCCTAACCCTTAACCCTAATCCTAATCCTAACTATTAAACCTAACCCTAGCTCTTAAAGCTAACGCTAAACCTTACCCTCACGACTAGACCTCACCCTGACACTAACCTAACACCTAACCCTAACCAGAACCCCTAAAGCTAAGCCTGAACCCTATCCCTAACCCTAGCAGTAAACTTTAACCCTAAACCTAAGCCCAACCCGTAACCCTAATCCTATCCTTTTACCCTAAAACTAACCCCTAAACCTAACCCCTATACCTCACCCTAACTCTAACCCCAATCCTAATTCTAACCATACCCCTTCATAAAACACTAACTCCTAACCGCTAACCCTAACACTAACCAAAAACCCTAATCACTAATCCCTAACCCTAACGCTTAACCTTTACCCTAACCGTTAACCCTCACCCTAAATCTTAACACTGACCCTAACCTTTACCTTTAACTCTAAGCGTAACCCTTAACCCTACAGTAAGGAAGACCCTTAATGCTAATGGGATCCCTTATCCCTAACCCTAACACTACAGCTAAAAATAACCCTAACCTTGGATCCTTAAACCTAACCCCTAACACTTACTTTAACCCCAAACCCTAACCCTAATCCTAAGCATTAAACCTAACCCTATCTCTTAACCCTAACGCTAGCCCTTACCCTAACGCCTAGATCTAACCCTAAATCTAACCTACCGCCTAATCCTAACCTTAAGCCCTAATGCTAACACTAACCCTGAAACCTAAACCTACCCGTAACCCTTAACACTAACCCTATCCGTGAACCTTAACCCTGACCCTAACGATTACCCGCACCCAAGCATTTAACCCTGACCCTAACCCTAATCCTCAATGCTAACCCTAACACTAAACCCTAACCCTAAGCGCAACACTTATCCCTAATCCTATCCCTTAACTGTAACCCTAACCCTAATGCTACCCCCTAAACGTAACCCTAACCGTGACCAGTAAACCTAACCCTAACCTCTAACACAAACCATAGCACATAACTCTAACCCTAAAACTAACCCTAACCCTATCCCTAACCCTAAACCCTAACTCTTAACCTTAACCCTAAGCGTTAACTCTCACGCTAACCTTTAATCCTAACCCTAATCCTAATCTTCAACCCTAAACCTAACGCTTAACCCTAACCTTGTACCAAACCCTAACCCCTCATCATAACCCTAACCGTAAACCTCAACCCTAAACCAAAGTGTAACCGTTAAACCTAAGAGTAACCTTTAACCCTAACCCTAAGCCCTAACCCTAAGCCCTCACCCTAACACTAAACTTCATCCTTAACCCTAACCAGAATCCTAACCCTAAATCTCATTCTCAGACTTCTTGCTTTCTTAGAGTTTAGAAAGCCTGCAATCCTCCCATACCAAGCGTGAAAGGAGGCTCTACCACTGTGTCCTGCATGAATCTCAGGGGCCCATACCCAGAGTATGATAGAATGGGTTCCCGGGTACAATCCCAGCCCCCTAAACTCCCCCCGCCCGCCTAATGCAGACAGGGCCCGTGCGCTAAGCATAAA
>NW_027183012.1:12500-32500 GCF_041146395.1 Eulemur rufifrons
CGCCGCCGCCGCCTAGCCCGCCGACGCCTAGCCCGCCGACGCCTAGCACGCCGCCGCCGCCGCCTAGCCCGCCGACGCCTAGCCCGCCGACGCCACCGCCTAGCCCGCCGAAGCCTAGCCCGCCGACGCCTAGCCCGCCTCCGCCGCCGCCTAGCCCGCCGCCGCCGCCTAGCCCGCCGACGCCTAGCCCGCCGACGCCTAGCACGCCGCCGCCGCCGCCTAGCCCGCCGCCGCCTAGCCCGCCGACGCCGCCGCCTAGCCCGCCGAAGCCTAGCCCGCCGACGCCTAGCCCGCCTCCGCCGCCGCCTAGCCCGCCGCCGCCTAGCCCGCCTCCGCCGCCTAGACCGCCGCCGCCTAGCCCGCCTCCGCCGCCTAGCCCGCCGCCGCCGCCGCCTAGCCCGCCGCCGCCGCCGCCTAGCCCCCCTCCTCCTCCTCCTCCTCCTCCTCCTCCTCCTCCTCCTCCTCCTCCTCCTCCTCCTCCTCCTCCTCCTCCTCCTCCTCCTCCTCCTCCTCCTCGTCCTCCGCCGGTTTCGTGCCGGGATCCCATGGTCCTTGGGGTTGACCAGATGTCCCGTCGCACTTAGTCTCTGCGGGGCTGGCCCTATCGATGCTATGGAGGGGGATCACCGCCAGGGGGCGCTGCGGTTGCGGGCTTCTCGACTCCCTCTCCTTCCCCACCCCTCCGCTCGCCCGCTCCTCCTTTCTTTACTCCCTATCGCCCCGCCCCCTTTTTTCTCCACACACACGCAATTATCACGCTCACGAACTATCCCGGGACCTGGCGTGACTTTCATCGCAATCTCCCCCCCCCCCCGGACACACACACATAGAGACACACCCTCCCGGCAGGGAGCACCCTGAGTGGTCGTGCAGATGTCGCTGCTGCATGCGGCCTCCGCATGGGTTCGCTGGTTGACCAGATGTCTGGTCCTTGGGTGGTTGACCGGATGTCTGGGCTGTGGTTGTCATCCTGACAGGGAGGCTTTGGGACGGATTTGGTCTCTCTGGCCTCGCTGCCCCTAGGGGTCACCCTGCGATCGGTATTCTTCTCGCGTGGGGCGAGGGGGCGCTCCGGAGCATTCCTCTCCTCTCGGAGTTTCTGTCTGCAGTCTCTCGACTTGCTCTCACTCCCCTACCCTGCTGTGTGACTTTCTTTTTGGTCCTTTCATTTTATCTATTCTCTCTTTGCCTTTTCCTGCCCGCCTTTCCGCTCCCCCCCCCCCCCGGATTCATGGTTTCACGTCACGCGGGTGACGTGCCGACACACCAGGAGGCCCTTCTCACACGTGCGCGTGAACACGCAATCAACACGTTTATGAACTAGAAAGGGATCTGGTGTGACTTTGCTATTATTTCCCCTCCCCTCCTCCCCGCGCTGAGAATGAGTTTCCCCGGGCTCGTGTGCCCGCCTGGGAATCGGCTGCAGACGCCATGGCCCCGGGTCGACCACATGTTGCCCTGGGGTCCACCAGATGTCTCTGGCGAATTGGGGCCCTAGGGTGCTTGTGACGGTGTGGTCACTAGGTGTCGCTCTGGGCTCAGTATTCTTCCTTCTCGCTGTGACTTTGGTCTCTTTTTTTCGAAATTTCTTTCTTTCTTCCTCTTTTGCCCTGTTTCCATTTTCCCTTCTTAATCTCTTTCTCTCTTTTTGTTGCTTTTTTTCCACGGCAGATGGGTGATGTGTGTGTGGAGGAAACGCGGCGTCAGGGAGAAGACACATCTCACACGTGCTCGGGAACACCCGATCGTCACGCTTCTGAGTACCGACCGATGGATCTGGTCCCGAATTTTTTAATAGTTTTCTCCTCTCTCTCTCTCTCTCTCTCTCTCTCCCTCCCCCCCTTCCTTCTCTTTCCTTTCTCTCCCTTCCTTTCTTTCTTTCTCTCGCTCTCTCGCTCTCGCTCTTCTTTTCTTTCTGACAGAGTCTCTCGTTCTGTTGCCCTGGCTAGAGTGCCATGGCGTCAGCCTAGCTCACAGCAATCTCAAACTCCTGGGCTCAAGCGATCAGACTGCCTCAGCCTCCCGAGTAGCTGGGATTACAGGCATGTGCCAGCATGCCCAGCTAATTGGATATACGTGTGTGTGTGTGTGCGTGTGTGTGTGTGTGTGTGTGTGTATATATATATATATATATTTTTTTTTTTTTTTTTTTTTTTTTTTTTTTTTGAAACAGAGTCTCACTCTGTTGCCCAGACTAGAGTGCCGTGGCGTCAGCCTAGCTCACAGCAACCTCAAACTCCTGGGCTCAAGCGATCCTACTGCCCCAGCCTCCCGAGTACCTGGGACTACAGGCATGCGCCACCGTGCCCGGCTAATATTTTTCTGTATATATTTTTAGATACTGTTTCTGTATATATTTTTAGATATATAGTTTCTTTCTATTTTTAGTAGAGATGGGGGTCTCGCTCTTGCTCAGGCTGGTCTCGAACTCCCGACCTTGAGCGATCCACCCGCCTCTACCTCCCAGAGTGCTAGGATTACAGGCGTGAGCCACCCCGCCTGGCGTGTACGTTCTGTATTCACAGACAGACGGAAGGCAGGGAGAATGTTACCCTTTCAAAGCCCGCCCTGCTCGCCTCTCAGCCCACCGATGGCACTCTGAATCCCGTGGCATTCCTTCACTCAGCTGAATTCTTCAGCACCCGACCCCCCCCCCACCCCACCCCCGTGCCACGGGAGTTCGTTCTCATGGCAGAGCCATCGAGGCTGTTGCCACACGTGTTGTAGGTGCCTAGGCAGACTGTGCCCTGGCCCCGAGGAGGTACGGAACCGCCTATCGCCTCGGGAGGGAGGGACAAGATGTGTCCGTGTCCAAGGCGACGTCCTGTCGATCACGAGGAGGCCTGCAAAGGCTCGTATCTGCCAGGCATTGAGCCACATCACATGAAACACCGGTGTGTTCCTTCACTTAGGTGGTGTCGCGTGTTGATACTCACAGAGGATGATAAACCCACTCGCATGCCGGCTGAGCCCCCTGTGTCTCCTCCTCTATCCACTGAGGGAAAAAACCGCAACGAAAGGTAGAAAACCACAGGGGGGGAAGAGAGCCCGTCGCTCTCCCTATGTGACCGTCCGGAGTGCTCGTTCAGATGGGAGGAGGTGTGTTTGTGTGTGTGTGTGTGTGTGTGTGTGTGTTTCATTGATTTTGGTGCCATCTTTTCTCTGCAGCTGCGTCAGAGGACAGCGATTTTTCCGATTTTCACTCCGCTGAGTGAATTGCCTTTTGAAGAGAATGTCCACAGGAAGCCTACGGTCCTCCCGCGGGGGTGGCCCTCCTCTAGAAATGAATCTCGTTTCTTGAACGGAGGGGACTTGTTGACGCCATCATGCTTTCGGGACGACTTCTCAGACGCTAGCTTTGGACCGCAACATAGGTGCCCCCGACATTGCCTCAAGGGTTCCGTGGTGCCTCCTGTCAAGAGACCCCACCGACCGTCCCCAGCCTGCCCGCTCAAGGGAGCCGGGCCCCTTCTGATCTGTCCGCCCGCCGGTGAAGCTCCCTCCCGAGGGTCGGAAAGCCCACCTGTTTCCCAGTTCGGTTGAATGATGGGGCACCCGGGCAGGGCACTGGCACCGAGTGACTCCATTCTGAGTCTGTCTGCTCTGGGGGGCGGGGGCGGGGGCGGGGGCGGGTGGGGGGGGCAGTTCCGTCTCGACCCGGTGGCCTCCTACCGACTGACTCGATGGGACGGACCATTCTCACTCAGGATCGTGTACCTTCTTGGCCTAGGCACATCCCGGCACTTAAAGCCACTTTTCGGGGACACTCTCCCACGTACAGATAGATGGCCTGCACGAGTGCTCTTCCTTTCTCGAAACACTGGAAATCTGTCCTCAATTTTACCTGACCTACCTGACGGTGTGTGATAAAGGAGCATAGAACCCTCAGCCACCCTCCACCTTCCCGCTGTCCCGAGAGACAGTGCCGAGCGTGAAATTCTATCCCTGACTCTCTGTGTCCACCGGAACGTGGCCTGACTGCAGTGACGTCAGCTACGTCAAGTCGTTCTCTGGGTAGGGAAAGAACTTAACCAGATAGGCCCTATCGGTCGCTTCTCTGTTCTGATAGTTTTGTGGCAGCCATTTCTTTCCCCCTCTCTTTTCTTTTTCTGTCTCTCTCCCCCACCCCCACCCCCAAATTCTTTCTACGAAGACGTTTAGGATGTCAGATTCTGGCCACATGCCCCCCCTAGGCATACGGGGGCCAGCATAGACAAAGGTCTTCGGTACCAAGTGTTCATTCCACGGTGACAGATATTGCCACTCTTGTATTGACCAGGGCGAGATGGTGAGTGGGTCAACTCTGAAACTCCCTGTACTCTACTTCTCTCTTGGGTAGGTCCCTGCCCCAACCCTCCGGCTTCTAGCACACACCCAGGGGCACTCTCTCCTCTCTGGATAAAGTTCCAGATGATCCGATCCGCTCCGAGGAGGAAGGGGAGCTGGCCGGGCCACCCACTGTGCGCCCCACCCCCGTCAGTCATAGGGTCCGTTCTTTTCAGGATGACACCGGCAGCGGTTGCTGGGTGTCACCTAGCGGCCACTTTGATCAGACCTCGGGATCCGGAAAGTCAGGTGACGTTGGGAGTTTAAGAGCTGACTCCCGGGAGGTGTGGAGGGCGGGGAGGAGAGCACGGTCCGGACGGTCCCACCCTCTTCTTCCCGGGCCCCGCAGCTCTGGGCCCGCCCGGGGCAGCCCTAGCCTCTAGCGGGTCTCCGCCCACCCGCCCTGTTGTCTGCGGGAGGCGCCCCTCCTCCCGCTCTCTGCCTCCTCCCGGGACCGTAGGCCTCTGCCCGTCGTCTTTTTTATTTTTATTTTTTCCCTTTTGTTTGTTTCTCTTTTATCTTGTGTTTTAGGCTTATCGAATATCATATCGTATAAAAACTTAAATCACAGAATGAATTATATTAAGTAACAAGATGTGGCTTTTTATCCTACGCCGAGAACGATGAATTTTTCTCTTCGTGTCCATTTTCCTGTCCTGGAAGAAATACAAAGTTGCTCGTGATACTTCCCCATCATCTTCCAGTTTCCCCGACTGTCAACACGATGTATTCGATCGTATATCTTTGTGTGTGCACGTGGGCGCCTGTACCTATTTCTTTTCGGCATCAGTCTCAGGTCTTTTGGCACCTAGGGGGGAAAAAGGAGAAACCAATAAAGGACAGAAAGACGTTCTGTCGTTTTACGCTCCCACCACCACCACCACCACCACCACCACCACCACTTTTGGGAGCTTGTAGTCTGGCCTATGTCCCCAAGGCAGGTTAAATCTTTTCTTAAAACTCCCAAGTGGTCCCCTGCCCCGCCCCCCCCCCCAGGTGGGCGGCCGGCAGAGTTCACAGGCTTTGTTTTTGGCAGAGCCTGGACGATTGAAATAATTAACCACAATCAACGCTAAAGCTGAGAACCCCTCCCCCCCTCATTAAAAGCTCTGTATTTCTGCCTAGCCCTATGTTCGGGGAAATTCGGAGGCTTGAGATGGGAAGGTCTACCCTATTTTCTCCTTTACCGGCAAAATAGACTCTCTCTTTCCTTCCTCCTCAAACAGCTTGTCCTCGTTATTCGGCCTCGTGGGCAAGTGGCCGAGCTTTCGGTAACACCAAGTCTTGTAAGTTGTGTTGTGTTATCGGTCTTGTTTTCTTTCTTTTCTTTTCTTTTCTTTTCTTTTTTTTTTTTTGAGACAGGATTTCTTTCACTCTGTCCTCTCCCAGGCCGCCTTGGCCTGATTGTAGCTCACAGCAAGCTCCAAATCCAGGGCTTAAGTGATCCTCTCTGCCTCAGCCTTCTGAGTAGCTGGGACTATAGGCAAATGCTGCCACACCCGCCATAATTTTTCTTTTTTTTTTTTTTTGTTGGTAGAGATGAGGTCTCATCGTGTTACCCAGGCTGGTCTCCAGCTGCTGGGCTCAAGTCACGCTCCCGTCTCTGCCTCCCAAGTTGCGGGGATCACGGGCATGAGCCACCATGGCCAGCCAGGTTATTTAAAGGTGATCGCTTTGCTATCCTGATACAAAACCCCAAATGTGCGAGTTTAAGGCACCAGACGGAGGGAGTCTCCACACTACATCGTCACGAACATTGAGGGTGGCTCACGAAACAGCTGGGATGTGGCCACACAGTAGTGATCGAGGAGATATATTCTAGTGGGATAGCAGAAATATAGAATGTCCTGAAGACACTAAATGTCGGAATGCCACAGCAGTCAATGGCTGACAAACTTCCATTCCATCGTGTCATGGTAGGCGGCTTACTTTTCTCCTGCTCCCTCGGTATGATTAAGGCCTGACGTAGAAAATGTCTACGTCTCATCCAAATCCATCGAGACGATGGAAGGGGGAACTGGGAGAGGAATAAAGAAAAACAAGAGGGGGAGAAGGAGGAAACTGCCTCCCCTGCCCCCATGCTACCCAATTAATAAATGAAGAATGGCCTCTTCCCTCCTCTTCCCAACCCCTAACTATGCCTGGAGGTGTATCGTAGGCCTACAGTCCTAAGAAATGTACAACTACTGATAGTAATGGGAAGAAATGCAGTCTAATAGGTTTCTGTGCAGTGGGACACCTGGCCAGGGCACTTACGGTGAATGGAGCTTGCAGGGCGGGCGGGAGGTTGCTCTGGGTGAGTCTGTGAGTTGGCGGTGAGTGGTGAGTGAATGTGAAGGCCTAGGACATTACTTACTGTAGGTTTTCATAAACCCTGGACACTTAGGCCACACGACATTTACCTTTAGAAATTTCTTTCTTCAATAATACATTAACCTTAGCTTACTGTAAGTGTTTTCACTTCATAAACTTTTCCATGGTGGTTTGGCTTTTTTTTTGTTTGTTTGTTTGTCTGTCTGTTTGTTTGTTTGTTTGTTTTTCTTTCTTTTAAACTTTTGGACTCTTTTGCAACACCACGACTTAAAACACAAATGCGTTGCACTGTTGTACACAGATATTTTCTTTCTCTGTGTCCTTATGTGTTCCGTAAGCTTTTTCCTACTTTTAAAGTTTTTATCGTTCTATGCACTTTTCAAAATAATAAAAACTAAAACGGGGGGGGGGGTGGGAGAGGGAAGGAGAGAAATACACACACATGAATATGTTTCCCAAGTGAACTGAGGAAGGGGGCCGAGTCAAGGTTCTCAGGGAGCCACCAGTGATGAAACGGTCAGGCTCAGAATCAGCATTGCAGAGTGGCTGCAGAGCCGGGGGGCCTGGACTGGCTACCTGGACGACACTCCGTGTTTGGTAACTTGGCGAGTCATACATCCTCTTGAGCCTCAGCCTCTTCATCTGCAAATGCAGAAATCATGGTGCCTACCCCACAGGGATATTGTGCAGAGTGAAAAAGCAAATGCAGGCAAAGCCCACAGAAGCACGCGTGGTAAACAGTAAGCCTTTAATCGTGGTCACAGTCGTTGTTATAGGATCATCTTCCTATGTCCTTGTCTTTTAAAGATTAGCAGAACCTCCCAGAAGATGAGAATGGGCTCCCCCTGAGCAAGTCTCGGCTGTAAAGTCACAGGCATGTTGAGCATGTGGCACAGAAGGCAGAATAAAAACCTGATCCCGGAACATTATGTTCCTGCAGGACATGAAATCATTGAAGGTATGGGAAATCCTACCTCATATCCGTTTTACTAGAACACCTATGATTGCGTACGCACATGGACGCACGCGCACGCGCACCCCAAACTTTTTGAGCTTCACAAAACAGCGTAACCAAGGAACACACTATGATGCTTCTTAGCGATCTATTTAGGCCCAGGTTACTCGTCACTCTGAGCCTGCCTCCTTATCTGTCCAATGAGAATAGTGTTTGTCACAATTATCGTCATCGTCATCCTACCTAACGCTTCTGGTAAAATTGAAGTGTGAGAACACCCGCTAGACAGAAAATCCATGTTATCTCTCAATTTTTCTTCCTCCTGATTTCTATCTGAATCTGTGAGCTCGCTTTGGTTCACTTCGGTTTTTCAAGAGGCTCCGGTTACCTTCTCTCCCACCTATATCGGATTGGGTCTGACGGAAGAAAGAAGGAAAAAAAAAAAAAAACATAGTAAAGAAAGCAGAACAACATTTGTTTCTGAAGCAACCGATCAAACATTGCTGATGAGCCGGTCTTTTCTATTTCAGTAAACCAAGGAGGCCTATTGTCACGAGGATGTGAGGGGCCCGGGTAAGATTGGATGATTACCCCTAAAGGAGACAAAGCAGACAGACTATGGCACATGTGATCTTAGCAAAGAGAATAAACAGTGACCTCTCTGCCGAGTTGGGCCTTAGCATACCAAAGGGAAATAAAGGTGTAATAGGATGCTCAATTTTTACTCTGGAAACAGAGGTTGGTTGGGCACTGAACTGAGAACACTGAATTTTTTACCCTCCTTGATATTCACATAGGCTTAGAGGAGGCAAAAAAAAAAAAAAAAAAAAAAAAGAATACTGAGCCTATAAGTCATCCCTAAAACTCGGATTTTATGTTCCCTTGCCTTTTCATAACTGAGCAACACACAACATTAAAGAATGGACACAGGCCGGACGCGTTGGCTCAGGCCTGTAAACTTAGCACTCTGGGAGGCCGAGGCGGGAGGATCGCTCAAAGTCAGGAGTTCGAGACCAGCCCGAGCGAGAGTGAGACCCCCCCGCCCCCGTCTCTACTAAAAATATAGAAAGAAATTGTCCAGACAACTAAAAATATATAGAAAAAAATTAGCCGGGCATGGTGGCACATGCCTGTGGTCCCAGCTCCTGGGGAGCCTGAGGCAGGAGGATCGACTGAGCCCAGGAGTTTGAGGTTGCTGTGAGCTAGGCTGACGCCACGGCACTCACTCTAGCCCGGGCAACAGAGTGAGACTCAGTCTCGGGGGGGGGGGGGACCCAAAAACAAACAAACAAACAAACAAACAAACAAACAAAAAAACTGGAAGGGACACAGACTTCCACAGGTTTGTGTGTGGCCCCTTTTACTTATTAACGCTACAGGACCTTAATTATTTGTGCTCTGAATCTGATATTCAAATTATCCTTGTGGCCAACGCGTTTGAACAGTAGATGGTAGGGGAAGAAGAGTTCACCTCCTGAATAGATGACAAGTAACGGGAGTACTGGTGAAATTACAAGTGGCTTACGTTTACACACTGAAAATCCCAGTTAGCCGCTACCATGAGTTCAAAGAAGAGATCTAAATTTCTGACCCTATGACCCTAAAAGATATTTCCTCCCATGGTGTCACAGATAAAAATAAAACTGCATCCTAGCACTTTGGGAAGCCTAGGGGGAAAGGATCGCTTGAGGCCAAGAGTTTGAAGTTGCAGTGATCTATGATGATGCTACTGCACTTTAGTCTGGGAAACAGAGTGAGGGCCCGTCAAAAGAAAAAAAAGAAAAAGACAAAAAGAAAGAGAGAGAGAGAGAGAGAGAGAGAGAGACAGAGACAGGAAGACACAAGGAAAGAAAGAAAGAGAGAAAGAAGAGAGGAGAAGAGAAGAGAAGCGTCAATCTATCCATTGCATTTTCTACCCTTTAGGTGACTGGGCTTCAGCAGGGTGATGTGATCTGACAAAGTTCATGTTGCTAAGAAATAAAGCACTGGAGTTCAAACTCTGAGTTTTCAAAATCCAGCATATCCCCCTACCCACCATACCGTGCCACCTCTGAGAGTGGATATCTCACAGAGGAGAGCTGTGGAGGCCATTCTTGGACAGACAGAGTCAAGTAGTGGAGACCATGGAGTCTCTGCTCTGCAGCCAGTCTAGAGACATATGGAGCCATTAACACTGCTTGTGAGGAAAATACCATGTCATAGGGAAACAGAAATATTTTCCGCCTTAGGCAGATACAATTTAGGAAAAGACCCGAAACCCCTCTTCTTCTAACAGTGCTTTCTGGTCAGATGCTGACCCCTTCGATTCACAGATTCAGATACATCATTCAATGCAAGCATTGTCAACAAGTCACTCTTTGCAGCTTTCTGAAATTTCTCGCATATAGCATACTTGTAAAGATGATCACTTATGTGAAGACACCACCCCTCCAGAAAAACAAAAACAAAACCAAAACAGAAGCCCACTTTTCTCTGCTGTGAAAATCAAGATCAGCTTTTATGAGATCCACTAAATTCACACAAGAAGTAAAATATAATCATACTGATATATGCAATTTTTCTCTTAGAACAGAATGCATGGTGCTCCTTATCGTCTCAGATACTGTCAACAGAAAGCACGCGGTGGATGAACAATCTCCGTGAGCTTTTCTACAGAGATGGGGTGGGGGTGTGTGTGTGTGTGTGTGTGTGATAAATAATGAGGGTTGAGGAGCAGATAAATGACTGGGGGAAAACAACAACAGCAACAACAACAAAAACCACTTCCTGGTTCCTCGATGCAAGCATTCATTTAAAGGGGATACTCGTATGTATACCTAGGTGGAAAGTGGAAGCAGCTTTAAAAAAAAAAAAAGAAAAATTGCTGCGAGCCCTGGTTATGATACGGCAATAAGCGCTAGCTCTTGGAAGGTGTAAAACATATTCACGGTGGCTTACGCCAATCTGGGATGTACAAAGACGAGCTTGAGCACCACCACCAACCAAAAATATGAATGAATACCTGGCTAGCGATCAGGATCAGACATAATAGAAAAGAAAAAGCTCCCAAGGCTAAAATAATGTGAACACGATTGACTCGTCCATGGAAAAGAACCCCAAATCACTGCAAAATAATTTAAAGAGTTTTATTCTGAGCCCAACGGCCGTGATCATGGCCCAGAGAGCTACGCCCAAGAAGCCTTGAGCAAGCGGACCCATTGTGGTGGGGTGGGTTACAGTTTGGCTTCATACATTTTAGGGAGACAGGAATTACATGTAAAATCACAAATCAAAACATGGAAGGGGTACATTGGTCTGGGCTGAAAAGGCAGGACATCTGGCAGTTGGGGGGGGGGCGGGGGAGGGAGGGTGCGGTGTTTACAGGTTTACAGCTGGGTTTAAAGATTCTTTGATTTGCAATTGATGACATAAATGAACCTCTGCCTAAAAGCTTTGCATCATGTTTTCAGTTAAGGTAAGGAGGTCTGCTAATCACAGACAAGCCACTGGACAGTTTACCCAAAACTCAAGTGCCCTGTAGTTCAGTAAACGGTTGGCCTGCTAGATATGCGTTAAGCTTTGTCTTGCCTGGCCTTAGGCCCGTCGGACATTCAGTATCTCATTGTTATAAAATCTGACTCCATCAGGGAGGGGTGTCTGACTTCCCCTGTCCTTGCGGGGCAGCAGCTCAGGTTTAAGGGTTTTTCTAGGGTTCCCTGGGCCAACCACGGGACGGGTCAGCTGGCGGTGGCGGGCGGGGGGCGGCTTAAGATTTTATTTTAGTTCATAGACTCCAGAAATGGTGTTTCCCTGGCAAAGACACACGAGTTCATGAAAAGCTTTCATTCAGTTGGTCTGGCTCCTCCCTGAGGTCGTCTCCCTGCCCCCCACTCCTCCCATCCCCTGGGGCCGGAGCGGGGGGGGGGGGGGGAGGGGTGAAGGCCCAAGAGGAGAGGCGCGTGGGGGAGGTGCCGCTCCCAGAACCAGAGACTCGTCTGGGCCCCACGTAACCCAGCCACCGCGACCGCTTCGCCCGAGGAGGTGCCCAGCAAGTCGTGCTTCTGCCCCTCGGGATTGCCTGCGGGCTGGGGGCGGGGTACGAGCTCCCGGCCCAAGAGGGAAACCCCTAGCCTGGCCGCACAGATGGCCGGGCCCCCGGCGGAGCCCTTCCGCCGTTTTCCACCCCTCCTCCACTCACTGCGCTGACTGCGCATGCGCGCTCGCACGTAGCCGCCTCGGGCTTCTCTCGGGCGGAGCCGCTTTCAGCCGCGACCCCGCCCCGCGAGCTGACTGCGCATGCGCGCTTGCACGTAGCCGCCTCGGGCTTCTCTCGGGCGGAGCCGCTTTCAGCCCCGACCCCGCCCCGCGAGCTGCCGCTTCCAGGCGGCACAGCGCATGGGGGAGGGGACGGAGCTCTAAAGAAATCAGTCCCCTCCGTCTCCTGCCTCAGGAAAAGCCCCAAACCCTTGGAGAACTGCCACCCACCGCCACTGCCGTGTGTGTGTGTGGGGGGGGGGGGCGGGGGGGCTGGGTCTTTACTTTGTGTCCTCCTTGTGGCCCAGTCCAAGGCGGCTGGGCTGCCAAACAGATCGTCTCGAGAGGGAGGCAGGAAGGGCCCAGGTCTGGACAGGGGTGGATTGGACCCCTCCACCCTGGGGTGTGGACTTGTGACCGAAAGCTCAGCTGCTTGTCCACGAGGCCGAATAACGAGGACAAGCGGTATGAGGAGTAAGAAAACAGAGAGTCTACTTTGCTGACAAAGGAGGAAATAAATAGGGTAGAGCTTCTCAGTCTCAAACCCCCAAATTTCGTGAACATAGGCCTAGGCAGAAATACAGAGGTTTAAAAGGAGGGAGGGTTGGTTCTCAGCTTCAGGCAATTACTGCAGTTAGCTGTTCTAAAGGTCCCGTCTCTGCTGAGAAGAAATCCCTTGAACTCTGTGGGCCGCCCACCCTGGGGGCCACCTGGAGTTATAACCAAAGAGTTAACGTGCCTCAGGGATGCAGGCCGGGCTGCAAGTTCCCAAAAGCCTGGGGGAAGTTTTAAAAAGACAGAAAATCTTTCTGCCCTCTTCCCCTCCCACCCCCCCACAAAGCCATTTTCTCTGGTGCAGACTCGGCACCCTCCCTGCCCCCCCCCTCCCCGTGCAGGCCTGTTTGTCCTCAATCATCTGTGAGGTTCACGAGGAGGAGATGCTCTCTCGCTCTCCCCACCCTCTTTCTTCCCTTAGGAAATCCTCAGCGCTGTTCCACACACTCAAGGTGGCGGGCCTGCTCCGGCCACCAGCCACCTCTTGTGCCACCTCCCGCCCCCCCCCCCGCCCCCAACGGAGTAGGTGTACAGACAGGAGCACACTTTACCGGAGGGCGCCTGGGGATGAAGAGTTGTGGTGGCCAAATGGGGGATGCGGGGCGGGGAGGAGAGTGGCTGGCATTTGGCAAAGAGTGACACGGAGTGGCCATCCAGGCTTGTCTGAAAAGTGGGACTACGAGCCTGAGAGCGCCGACGGAGTCGATGGACATGGTCACTGCTGTGGGATGTCTCTTTTACCACGATGTAACACCAAAGCAAACCCCTGACCCGCTGGGTCGGAGAAGGCCTTGTGGGCAATTTAGAAAAGCCATGGCGTGGCCATTTGGAATACTTCCTGCCTCTCCGGGAATCAAAAATTAGAAAGGACCATGGGTTCTGTATTAACGTACCAAAGGCAGGCAGAATTTTAGCCTTTTAAAGCCTGCCCTGGCCCTATCTCAGCAAGGCAGTGGCACCCCAAGTTCCGTGACATTTCTGCACTCGGCGGCTGACTTCTTCAGCCATCTGTTGCGATGCCCCTGCCAGGTGGCCACTCACTCGCCCCTTCAGTTCAACCCTTGTACCAGAAAGTGTTGCCTTCTTCCTAACCCCTATGGGGGGACCGGGGGGTGACGTGTGTGGGGGGGGGTAGTGGAAATGGGCAGACCCCACAGGTGCAGCCTCTTCCAGGTCATAATGGGCCTGAGGCAGCGTGGGATTCCCCCGGAAGGGAGGCAGGGTGGCACTACGGCACCGAAGCCTGACGCCGGCGGCCACGTGGATGGTGGGGGACACGTTAGACCGCTGAGATGCAGCCACTGAGAGCCACCCCGCAGCAAGAGGTCTCTCTGGCAGAGCAGGCACTGAGTCCGCAAGTCAAGACAGCTGGGAGGCCTGGGAGACAGAGGCCCTGGATCTCAGGTCCCGGGGTGGGGGCGGGGGGCAGTGCCAGTGCCTGGAGAGAGAGAGAGCCCAGGCTCCAGAGGCCATGATGGGGCCTGGTGGGCAGGGCCGAGGAGGTCAAGGCCGGGTGTGGTGGGGTCCGGGATGAGGGGCTTGGGGTGACGGGCAGGGAGAACGACCCGTTCACTCAGACGTGCCCTCAGAGGAAGGCAGAGGTGCGTTTTGCCTTCCTCCGGCTAGGGGAACGCTCGGCATTTCTTTCCTTCAGAGCTGGGTTGAACCGGTGTGGCATCTGTTATAGTACGGAGTGCGAGACAGGACAACCTAGAGACCGAATTGAGCCAAGTCATGAGTCCACATTAGCTGGCCAGCGACCACCCCCTGCCCTGTTAGGGTACAGGTACAGAGAATGGCCCCGAGCCGAAAAAAGCAGGAAGGTTTCAGACTATCCTAAGCTAGAGCTCCGTGACTTTAGGCACGGCGGTTGAAACAACACTATACCACCTACTCCGCAGCTGTGTGGTCCGGGACCAGCCTCGGGCCCCCGTTTCGTTTCGGTTACAGTCTTTAAGCGAGCAGGTTTACAGAAACAGATAGCTCCAATTAAGGAACATTCTTTCAGGCGTTAAGCAAGCACAATCAATTTTACGACAGGCAGCTGGAAAGTTTAAACACTTAGTTACAAGTTAATTGCTTTGTTTTATCTCCGCAAGGTACGTATTTCCAATTACAGACATAGGTCAAGCGGACATCGGTCACCTAGCGAGCAAGCATAAGTTTTCAAGTGGGCCTTTACAGCGTCCAGACAGGCCTCGGTCCAGTTATTGTGCATTCTTTTTGACCACTTGGAAAGCTACTAGCACCGTTCCGGGCCTCACCTCACTCACGCGGAACTACAGAGTGATGACCTGGGGTGGGTGGGTGGGTGTGTGTGTGTGTGTGTGCTCCCTCCTGTGGTGGGAAGGGTGATCTGCTCGCCCACCCGGCGTGGTGTCCCCCACCCCTGCCCCATCTTGGCGTTTACAGAAAACAAACACGAACACAAGAGAGGGAGCCGGAGGAGGAGGAGGAACATATGCTGCTATCCAGGTTATCCTGGGAGGCTTCCTAGCCATTTCTGAGGAAACAGTGTCTCCTGGCTGTCTCCCGTAGTTTTATTTATTGACTTATTTATCTATTTTTCCTTTTGGCTTGAACCCATTCTTTTCGTTTCGGCATCTCATCTGACATCCTCTTCTGAGAGGAACCTGGAAACGTTTCCCCGTGTTGCATCTTTTCAGGCTCTGTACGACTGACGAGCATCGTCCCTCTTCAGTCACTGGGCTCTTTGCTAGCCAGGCCTTAATTCTCCACGTTGTAAACCCCAGATCGGATCTCCGCCCGGAGTCCTGTAGAGACCTACCGAATCGATGTTTGGACTGGGATGTCTCGTAGACCTTACCTATTAAAAACCGATCCAGGCCAGGCTTGGTGACTCACGCCTGTAATCCTAGGCCAAGGCGGGGAGGAGGACCGACCGCTTGAGGTCAGGAGTTCGAGACCTGCCTCGGCAAAAGCAAGACCCCCGTCTCTACCAAAAATAGAAAAAAATTAGCCGGGCATGGTGGCACACGCCTGTAGCCCCAGCGATTTGGGAGGCTGAGGAAGGAGGATCGCTGGAGCCCAGGAGTTTGAGGCTTCCAGTGAGTGAACTATGCCCTGCTCCCCCGCCACCCCTCCCCATCATCTCTAACGAAATGACAGTAAAATAAAATAAAATAAAATAAAGCTCAGAAAAAAAAAAAAAGTACTATGTAGTGAGACCGATCCTAAGAACACGGGGGCGGGGAAGGAAGTCACTACCACGGTATAAAATTGTATAAACGTTGCCCGATTCTGTGTGCGTGCGTTTTCTGAGAAATGACCCCCTTTTGCTATGGGGCCGGGACTGGAGTCCCAGTTTGGGACCATAGGATTCCCCGCACTCGACTCCTGACTGATTCGACCTAGGGTTAGCTCTGTGTAAACACTCTTTAGACGTGGGTGTTTTATGGATTTCTGTCCTTCGGGAGAAACGACTGGCCCGGGTACAGGAGTGAGTGAATGTACCGACCGTCTTCTCCCATCTCTCTCTCTCTCTCTCTCTCTCTCTCTCTCTCTCCCTCCCACACACAGGCACACGCGCGCGCGCGTGCGCGCGCGCGCGCACACACACACACACACACACACACACGCCGTTTCCGGGAGCGCCCACTTCATGCGCTTCGGTCCACCGTGACAGATAGTCCAACTGTGAGATCATCGTGAGTGGCTGCGCCTAGGCCCCGCTCTGAACCTCTCCGTACTGTTCGTGTGTCTTCAGCAGGTCCTGCCTCCACCCGTGGCATCTAGCACGGGCCGATGGGTCCCTGTCCTCTCTCCCTGCCGTGGACGCCCCCCTCCGGCCCCCCGCCCCCGGGGGCTCTCTGGTCGACTAGTGGTGGGGAGTGTGCCCGAGGGCTGAGAGACGTGGTCCGAGAGGGGCCGGGAGGAGGCCTGCGACCCAGTGTGTACCCACTCCCGCCCCCACGCTCCCTCCCCCACGAGGGAGCCCGTCCTTTCCAGGCTGACACTTGGATCGGTGGATGACGGGGGTCACCTGGCGGCGGGCGAGCGTTATGGGAAAATCCGGTAGGCGTGTTGCGACGTCCTGCCACAGAGATGGCTCTGGCGACAGCCTCGGGCCGCCCCACCCTGGCCCCCGGCCAGGCCCCGTGAATGTGTTCTCTCTGTCCCTGACTTCTTTCTTTGTTTCACCAGCCGGCGTGCTCTGAGAATGTGAAGTGTATCATAGTTCCACCCTGGGTTTCATGATCCTAAGATAGGAAGGGGTTTTATGATTCCACGACAGAAAGGTTTTCTCATCCTATCATCTCTCCCCCCCCCCTCTTTCTTTCTTTCTCTTCCTCCTTCTGCCTTTTCTTTACTTCTTTGTTGTTTCCTTCTTTCAGTCTTCCTGTCTTCCTTCCTGCCTGCCTGCCTTCCTTCCTTCCGTATTTCTTTCCTCTCTTCCTTTCTCCTGTTATCCTGTGTTTCTATCTCTGTTTTTTCCATCTTTCTTCCCCCTTTCTACTTTCCTACCTTCTTTCTTTCTCATTCTCTCCTTTCTCTCTCCTTCCTTCTTCCTTTCTGTCTCTTTCTATACTGTCTCTCTCCTTCCTTCTCTCTATCTTTTTCTCTTTCCATCTTTCCGTGCTCTTTCTTTTTCTCTCTTAATTTCCTTTCTTTTTCTTTTCTTTCTTTCCCTCCTTCTGTCTCTGTCTGTCTTTCTTTCTTTCTTCTTTCTTTCTGCTTCCATCCTTCCTTCCTTTTTCTCATTCTCTTTCTTTCTGCCTGTCTTTTCTTTCCTTATTTCTTCTTTCCTTCTGTCTTTCTGTGTTTCCTATCTCCTTCCTCCCTTCCTTTTTCTTTCTTCCCCGTGCCCTCTTCCTGTCTTTTCTTATTTACTGTTTTCTTCTTTCTGACTTTCTCTCTCTGTTTCTCCGTCTCTTTTCTTTCTGTTCTTTTCCTTTCTCTCCCTTTCTCTCTTTCTGTTTCTGCCTGTCTGTCTCTCGGCTATGTTGTGGTCTGTGCAGAGACGGGTTTGGTGGACGATGTCGGTGGTCGGGCCGACCCATCCTTTCTTTGATCCCAGTGCTAGCCAGGCCGGGGCCTGCTTAGCTTCCAAGATCAGACGAGATTGGGCGCGTTCAGGGTGGCGTGGCCCTAGACTGACCCGTCATTTTTCGATGGCTTCCGTGGGGAGTAGGGGGACTGTGTTTGATGCCCCCGGGGGACCTTCTGGACTCTGAAATGATGGGCTCCAGAGGGTTGCCCCGTGTTTTGCAGCAGACCTCTGGTGGCTGGCGCCGGTTGTGGTCGGGCTCCACCTGGCGGCCGCTTTTCTACAAGTCTCTTGTCCTCTGAATCTTCGGTGCAGCAGGCAAAGCAGGGGACAGTCCCCGATGCGAGCGAGGCTGAGTTCCGGGAAGCAAGCAGCCTTCGCGGGGCCATCTGGTTCGTGCCGGGACGCCGGCTGGGACATCTGGGAGGCAGAGCTTGGGCCTGCAGGGCTGTGTGGCGGGAGGACGTTGTCGCCGCGCTTCCAGGCTCAGCCAGCCAGGCGGCTTGCGGGGCTGCCCGGGCAGGTCGACCAGCACGCTGTGGCCGCTTTGGAGACCCGACCCACCCCGCGGGGACAGGAAGGAGACGGCACACGCGGACGGGAGAGGAGGGTGTCCGGCGACCGGCCGCCGTCCCGTGCATGCGTGTCCCTCTCCCTCGGCCTCGCCTTTCCTACCCATTTTCCCTGGTTCCCGCTCGGGAGGCAGGGACAGCCCTGTGAGTGGCACCCAGTCGTCCGTGGCTTCCTCCGAGTCCTACTCTGGGGGCGCGGACCGGGCCCTGGGTGGCGCGGGTGGCCGGCGAGGGCGACCCCTGTCGGCCCGCGGGCGCTCGTGGGCCGCGGCGGTCCCGTCCCGATGTTTTCTCCTCCACAAGTCCCCGTGCTGGGGCCGGGGACCGGGCCCTGGGTGGCCCTGGGTGGCGCGGGTGGCCGGCGAGGGCGACCCCTGTCGGCCCGCGGGCGCTCGTGGGCCGCGGCGGTCCCGTCCCGATGTTTTCTCCTCCACAAGTCCCCGTGCTGGGGCCGGGGACCGGGCCCTGGGTGGCCCTGGGTGGCCGGCGAGGGCGACCCCTGTCGGCCCGCGGGCGCTCGTGGGCCGCGGCGGTCCCGTCCCGATGTTTTCTCCTCCACAAGTCCCCGTGCTGGGGCCGGGGACCGGGCCCTGGGTGGCCCTGGGTGGCGCGGGTGGCCGGCGAGGGCGACCCCTGTCGGCCCGCGGGCGCTCGTGGGCCGCGGCGGTCCCGTCCCGATGTTTTCTCCTCCACAAGTCCCCGTGCTGGGGCCGGGGACCGGGCCCTGGGTGGCCGGCGAGGGCGACCCCTGTCGGCCCGCGGCCGCTCGTGGGCCGTGGCGGTCCCGTCCCGATGTTTTCTCCTCCACAAGTCCCCGTGCTGGGCCCTGGGTGGCGCGCGTGGACGGTGAGGGCCTCCCTGGCCCTCTACGCCACGGGGGCCGACCAGATGTCCCTGAGTGCCCCTTGTCTGCTGGCGCTGGGGACCTGCTGGGGACAGGTGGCCGTGTCGAGTGTCGTGGGGGCAGGCGTGTTCAAGTGGCTCGGTCCCCGTCTTCCTGCGCGGTGTTTTTGATCACCTCATATCGTCATCTTCCGCCTGCAGGTTAGTACTGACACGCTGTCCTTCGGCGACTGTCGCTGGAGGGGTTGGGCCTCCGCACGCGGACGGGGTTCTGGGTTCCTGGGGATCCAGCGCCCTGCCCTGTTCCCTTTGAGCTGACCGCCTGGGCCCGCGCGCCGGCTCTAGGGCGTCGGAGTGTCCCGACGGTGGTGCCCGCCTCTCGCGTTGGTCTCTTGTCCCCTCGAGAGACGGCACCCGGGGGAGGGGGGGAGGTTTGCGGCAACCTTCCCCCTTACCCCGCTGGCTCTGTGCCGTTGCGTGTCAGGCGGTCCTCGTCTTTGGGTTGTGCTTGGGAGGCGGGGCTGGCGAGGCTGAAGCGGGCTCCTCCGATCGCTGTCCTCGCCGGCCTGACTGACCTCCCCCAACCCTCCCCGTCCTCGGGGCCTGATCGATGTGGTGACGTCGCGCTCTCCCGGGCCTTGAGCCGCGTGCCAGGCGAGGGACGGTCCATTCATGGTGAATGGTGGCCGCTCTTCTCGTTCTGCCCGCGGGCACCTCACCTCTCCTTCCCCGCCTGTGGGTGGTGCGTGGGAGGCGCGGGTGCGAGACTATCCGGCCCGACCGCGGTCGCCCCGCCCTCGGCCTCGTGGCGTTGGCGGGGGGTCGTGAGTCCTCTTGACGCAGCGGGCAGCCCTCGCTCGCCCTGTGTGGCTGTTGCCTGGCCGGGGTCCCCCCTGCCCGTGACGGACGGGTGCGGGGCCGTGCCGCCCGCCCGGTCGCGCGCCCCGTTTGGCGCGCGGCTGCTGGGTCTGTGTGGCCCTTTTGTGGTGCCCCCGGAGCGCACCGGGTTGTTCTCCAAGGTGCCCGAAACCGAGCGGTGGTTGTCGTCCTCGTTCCCGGCGTCCCCCTCTGGTCGCCGCTGCAGCGTCTGCTGCGTTGGGTACACCCTCGAGCAGCGTGCTTGGGGTTGGGGGGGGTCGAGGCGGGCAAGCCTAGAGGCATCCTCCTGCGCTGCGTGGGCGGGCGGGGGGCGTTG